>NW_012105032.1:1283689-1316444 GCF_000951045.1 Mandrillus leucophaeus
CCCTAAACTGCAAAAACCATGGAAGACTACCTAGGCAATACCATTCAGGACATAGGCACAGGCAGGAATTTCATGATGAAGATGTCAAAGGTAATTACAACAAAAACAAAAGTTTAAAAATTAGATCTAATTAAACTAAAGAGCTTCTGCACAGCAAATGAAAGCTATCAACAGAGTAAACAGATAGACTATAGAATGAGAGAATTTTTTTGCAAACTATGCATCCAACAAAAATCTAATATCCAGCATCTATGAGGACCTTAACAAATTTACAAGAAAAACAAGCAACCCCATAACAAAGTGGGCAAAGGACAAACAGACATTTTCTAAAAGATTACTAGCTTACTTTAATATTTTTCTTTTGCATTGACCTTTGGTGAAAGTGATTACTGTCTGTCTTTGAGATGGTTGTTCTCTATAGGATCTCACAAGATTCTCTGAATTTTTTGTTTAACATTTGACCCCTCTGGTGAGGTTGGAAAATTTTTTATGCACAACATCTTCAAATATGCTTTGCAAGTTGCTTGCTTTCACTCTCTCTCTCTTTCAGTGATGCCAATGTGTCATAGCTTTGGTCTCTTTACTTAATCTTATATTTATCAGAAAATTTGCTGATTCTTTTTTATTTTTTTCTTTATTTTTGTATGACTTAGTTCATTCAAATATCCATTCTTCAAACTGCGAGTTTCTTTCCTCTGCTTCACCTATTTTGCTGTTAATACTTTCAATTGTAATATGAAATTGTTGTAGTTAGTTTTTCAGTTCTAGAAGATCAGCTTGGTTCTTTCTTAAAATGACTCTTTTTGTCTGTCAGATTTTGTATTATTTTCCTGGATGCCTTGGATTGCATTTCAACTTAATCCTAAATCTCTATGATCTTCATTACCATCTAGATTCCAATTCCTATGTCTGACATTTAAGACATTTAAGACTGGTGAAGAACCATTGCTGGGGAGCTAGTTCAGTCATCTGGAGATAAAAGACACTGACTTTTTTGGTTGTCAGAGATCTTGCACTGCTTCTTTCTCATCTTGTGTGTGAATGTTCCTTTAATTTTTGAAGTCACCATCTTCTGAATAGGGCTTTTAGTTTTTGTATTATTTTATGCCCTTCAGTGTTTGATGATGATATAAGTTGGATTCAGTCATATAGCTTCATTTCTAGATAATTTCATGGGACCCAGGCTCAGGGCAGCACCCCTGGGCTGCATGCTCCATCCCTGAGGAGCTGGGACCAGACCCACTGCTTCGTTCTCTTACCCCTTGAGGTTAACCACTTCCTAAGCTGGAGGGGCCAAGGTGTTCCCTGTCCACTGGCCACAACACTCAAATTGGAGGTGCCAAAAAAAGTGCTTTATAGGCGCAGTAGCAGTGAGGTCTGTTTTCATGCACATGTATCAGCAGCAGTGGGGCAGCAATGTCGCATATCCTGTACAAACATTTGTGTGTGTGTGTGTGTGCGTCCTTGACTGGCTTTGATATCTGGGTAATGCTGGTCTCATAGAAAGAATTTGAAAGTGTATTCTTCTCTTCAAATTTTTCAGAGTTTGAGCCAGAATCATGTCAATTCTTATTTAAATGTTCAGTAGCATTCATCAATGAAGCCATTTTGTCTAGGACTTTTCTTGCTGCAAGGTTTTTGATTATTAATTATCAATATATGCACATTTTTATTCTTCTTTGTTTTGATAAGTTATGTGTATCTAGGAATTTGTCCGTTTAGTTTAGATTATCCAATTTGTTGGCATAGCGTTGTTCATAGAACATTATTTTAAGCCTTATATTTACTAAATCATTATTTTATTTATTCTATTTATTTTATGAAGTCAGTAGTAATGTACCCACTTTCAATGCTCATTTTAGTAACTTGAGAAATTTCTCTTTTCTTATTCGTTAATTTAGCTAAATGTTTCACAACTTTGTTCATGTTTTTGAGGAGCAAACTTTTGGATACATAAACTTTTCTATATCATTTTTCTATTTCTCTTTTTTATTACTCTGGTCTTTATTATGTATTTTTTCTACTACTTTTGGGTTTAGTTTCTTCTTCTTTTTGTAGTTCCTTAGCATATAAAGTTGTGTTGTTGATTTCAGATCTTTCTTCTTTGATTTAACATAATTATTTACAGGTGTAAATTTTTCCCTCAGCACTGCTTTTGCTGCACTCTTCTTATTTACAGTTCTGTCCATCCTCATTCTATGGTATTGATGCCACAAATGGTATTTTTAATATATTCTGTGCCCATCAACATGTGTTTATAATTTTTTATTTATTTATCCTATATAAAATAAAAAGTGAAGTTACAAATAAAAATTACAATAATATTGGTTTTTGTATTTATTCATGTATTTACCTTTGGTGAAGATATTTATGTTTTCATAAATGTTTAATTTACTATCTAGCATAATTTTATTTCAACTGAGAGACTTTCTTTAGCAATTCATGTAAGGAAGTTCTAGTGAAAATAGCATTTTGCAGTTTTGGTTTACCTGAGAATGTCTTCATTTTCTTCAATTTGAAGGGCAGTTTTATCAAATATAAAATATCTCATTAGACAGTTTTTTTCTTCCATACTTTAAATGCATCATTCCATTGTCTCTGTTCTCCAATGTTTCTGCTGAGAAATCTGCTGCATTTTTTTAATTGAAAAATATATACCCATTGTATATTAGTGCCTTTACTCTTGCTGCTTTAATATTCTTTGTTTTTGCCTTTTGATAGTTTGATTATCATGTATCTTTTTGTGGGTCTTTATGGGTTTACTTATATAGAGTTTGCTTCACGTCTTGGATTTGATGCTTTATGTCTTTCCTCAAATAAGCAAAATTTTGGGCCGCCCTTTCTTCAAATAAGCACTCTTCCCCTTTCTCTGTCTATATTTTCCTAGAACTCCCATAGCACAAATATCGTTTTGCTTAATGGTGTTCAATAATTGTTTAGGCTCTCTTCACGTTTATTCATCCCTGTTTCTTTCCGTTTGACCCTTAGACAAGACATTATCAAATATCCTATCTTTAATTTCATTAATTATTTCTTTAACCTATGTGAGCCTGCTGCTCATTCTCTCAGGGAAATTTTTAAATATGGTGTTATATTTTCATCTTCAAAATTTTGGTGTGGTTCCTCTTCATAATTTATATTTCTTGTTGGTATTCTCGTTTTGTTTATAGATTATTTTCCTGGTTTTCCTTAGTCCTTTGTTAATGCTTTTTATTAGTTCTTCGATTATATTTGTAATTGTTTTATGTTTTTTGGCTGATAAGTCAGATGAGTGTCTATTTTTCAGAAATAATTTCTGCTATTTTATTTTCTTCCTTTGAACAGGGCGTGTTTATGTTTCTGTGTCGGCCTGTGGATATATTTTGCTGAAAGTTGGGCATTTTTTTTTTTTAAATCAGTCACCTCTCCTAGTCTTTTTGAACTGACTCTGTGCCTAGAAAATATCTTTCACTAATTAGCTGGGCATGTTCTAGGCTGTGTTAGGTCAGGTTCTCCAAACAAACAGGACCATTAGGAGACACACACACACACACAATTTATAAGATATTGGCTTATGATATTATGGCTTACAAAATTATTGGCTTACAGAATTATGGAGACCAAGAAGTCCTGAAATCTGCCATGTGCAAGCTGGCAACCCAGGAATGTTGGTGGTGCAGTTTGAAGGCCTGAGAGCCAGAGAGCCAATGACGTAGATTCTGGTCCAAGTTTGAAGACCTGAGAACCAGGAGCACCAAGGGCAGGAGGATATTGATGTCCCAGAGCAAGCAGTCAAACAGAGAGTGAATTCAAGCTTACTTTGCCTTTTTGTTCTATTAAGGCTCTCAAGAATTAGATAATGCCACCTATGGTAGTGATGGCAATTTTCTTTACTCACATCACCAATTCAAATGCTAATCTCTTCCAGAAGCACCATTACATATACACTAAAACATAATGTTTAAGAAGTTGCTTGGGGCCGGGCGCAGTGGCTCATGCCTATAATCCCAACACTTTGGGAGGCTGAGGTAGGTGGATCACCTGAGGTCAGGAGTTCGAGACCAGCCCGACCCACACGGAGAAACCCCATCTCTACTAAAAATACAAAATTAGCCGGGCTTGGTGGCGCATGTCTATAATCCCAGCTACTTGGGAGGGCTGCGGCAGGAGAATCGCTTGAACCTGAGAGGCGGAGGTTGCAGTAAGCCAAAATCACACCATTGCACTCTAGCCTGGGCAACAAGAGCAAAACTCCTTCTCAAAAAAAAAAAAAAAAAAAAAAGAAGTTGCTTTGGCACATCATAACCCAGTCAATTTGACACATAGTATCAACCATCACATATGTCTTGTGATTAGCCAAATTGAATGATTAAGGTCTCTCAGATATTTTCTAAGTATACATCTTTACTGGTCTGTGTGTGCTTTTTAATTCTCTGTATACATGGCTATACATGGCTACTTTTAAATGTCTTAATTTTCTAAATTGTTTTACCTCAGCCTCCTCTTGGGCCTTAGATCGTCTTTTGCAAGTCTCCACCCATAATCTCTTGCTTCAGGCATCTGCGGGTCTTGCTCACCTTGAAGATTTCCCAAGAAGGGCCCACTGCTTCTCCCTGCCTGTAATCTGAGTTATGCAAAATAGAGACCAGTTACTTAAACACCGAGACAGGTTAGAACATTATAAATGAAATCTGCTCTACTACCTTCCATTTGAAGAATGGCATTGGTAACTGGGATGCTGCCTTATGTCGTTTGCTGTTGGGCTCCACCTATAATCTCTTGCTCCAGACATTTGTAGGTGTGTGTCCCCTTTCGTGTTCCTGGGCAGTGCCTGTGTTTCTCTCTGCCTGAGGCTTGAGTTATGCCATTTCACCTCCCCACTACCTGAGATCTGAGTTATGCAATTCAAAGACAAGTTATTCAGAAAGCCCTCAGACATATCAGAACATAGCAAATAAGGTTGCACTTATAACCCTTGAATTGATACAAATAAAAAATAAAATAATAATAATAATAAAAGGAACTAGCAAATAAGGTCTGCCTTACTCTCTCTGGTTCAAGGGAGGGAATTGGAAATTACATAGCCACACCATACTGGACAAGGTATAGGACGGGGTGGCCAGAAATGCAATGAAATTTCCTACTGTTTTTAAAATGGCCTTTTAAAAAATGAGTATTTGCTTTGTTGCTGTAGATCTCTAATTGTTTCCCAGGCCTCCAATAACATAATTTAAACCATTTTATTTTCTTTTGTTTTGCTTTTGATGTCTTAATGGGGTCTTGGATCTTCCTTGTCTGTTGTTTTGCTGACAACATTGCTTATTAGGTTGATTTTAAACTAATGGTGATAATAATGATCTTGACATTTATGGAGTGCTAATCTCATGTTTAATTGCCTTACATGCATTATCTCGTTTAATCTTCACAAATATTATTAGTGTATTTTATTTTAAAAATCTCTCTGAAGCATGGAGAATTTAAGAAAACATCCTAAGTACACTTACATAATAAGTGATAAAACCACAAATCTTATTTAGGCAGTCCTGACACTGCACCCATTGTGCTAATGACTAGAACATATTTCTCTGAAGGAAATGATAATCAAATTTACATGTAAAATATAATATACACAAGTTATTATCAGTGCACAGAAGAGCAAACAAAAAATTTATTTTCCAGAGTTAAAAAAATGATATTTGTGTTGCTACACTTTATTCCAGAACCACGGAATCGTCTCAACACAATAGTTTAGCCACATCTTCATCAGTCAATCAGAAATAGAAGTTGGGTTAAACACATTTTTCATCTTATAAAATACAACAATATTTATGATTCTAAGATTCATTATAAATCTAATATTTTACAACATTCTGAAATACATGGAAGCTATAGCTAAACAAAATGGAAGTCTTTGGATTCCCAAAGACTTGACATCAAGTCATGATTCTGCCACTTGCTAGTTGTATGGTTAGCAGCAAGATATTTTTCCTCTCTAATCTTTAATTTTCATATTTAAATGGGGCTAAGAGTATTTGCCTCTTAAAACTGTGCTGCTGGTATTACCAGAGTGTGGTATAATAAAAATATATTTTATATATATATATATTTTTGCTTTTTGTCACTAGTTTCTCATACAGTACGTCAAAAACCCTTGCAATTTTCTGAGTGACAAAAGCATCTTTTGATATTCACAACAGGTCCCTTTTGATCATACCTGAGTTTATGCGAACAAGGTAACTCATTGTGGGAACTTAGATAATATTTTCAAGGGAAGGACTGGCCATGCAGGTGATTAGAGGGTTGAAACTTTTAGCACCATCCACCAGCCTCTAGGGATGGGAGGAGGGATGGTGATTGAATTCAGAATTGAATATTCCCAATACAAAGAAATAATAAATATTAGTTTACGGATATGTGAATTACTTTAATTCTCATGAGCTGGCATTGAGTGCCTGCGGCTTTTCCAGGTGCATGGTGCAAGCTGATGGTATATCTACCATTCTGGATTCTGAAGGACAGTGCCCCTCTTCTTACAACTCCACTAGGTATTGCCTCAGTTGGGACTCTGTGTGGGAGCTCTGACCTCACATTTCCTTTCTGCACTGCCCCAACAGATGTTCTCCATGAGGTCTCCACCTCTGCATCAGACCTCTGCCTAGACATCCAGCCATTTTCTTACTGAGAGACAGGACTAGCTGGCATTTCCTAGGCAGACTAAGAATCCCTAAGCCTAGCTGGGAAGGTGACCACATCCACCTTTAAATACGGGGCTTGCAACTTAGCCCACACTCAACCAATCAGGGAGCTCACTAAAATGCTGATTAGGCATAAACAGGAGGTAAAGAAATAGCCAATCATCTATTTCCTGAGAGCACAGTGGGAGGGACAAGGATCGGGATATAAACCCAGGCATTCCAACTGGCAATAGCAACCCCCTTTGGGTCCCCTCCCCTTATATGGGAGCTCTGTTTTCACTCTATTAAATCTTGCAACTGCACTCTTCTGGTCCATGTTTTGTTACGACTGGAGCTGAGCTTTCGCTCGCCATCCACCACTGCTGTTTGCCACCATCACAGACCCATCACTGACTTCCATCCCTCCGGATTCAGCAGGGTGTCCACTGTGCTCCTGATCCAGCGAGGCACCCATTGCCACTCCCAGTCAGGCTAAAGGCTTGCCATTGTTCCTGCATGGCTAAGTGCCTGGTTTCATCCTAATGGAGCTGAACACTAATCACTGGGTTCCATGGTTCTCTTCCATGACCCTCGGCTTCTAATAGGGCTATAGCACTCACTGCATGGCCCAAGATTCCATTCCTTGGAATCTGTGAGGCCAAGAACCCCAGGTCAGAGAACATGAGGCTTGCCACCATCTTGGAAGTGGCCTGCCGCTATTTTGGAAGTGACCCGCCACCATCTTTGGAGCTCTGGGAGCAAGGACCCCCCAGTAACAATACATACTCTGAAATTTAGGTGGAAAATGGGACTTTTGAGTTGATGCTGGAATAAGTTAAGACATTTTGGGATTATTGGAAACATATTATATTTAGCTATGTGAGAAGAGCATCTTTGGATATTTTTCCCCTCCAAATCGCATATCAAAATACGATCTCCAAGGTTGGAGTTGGGGTCTCACGGTAGGTGTTTGGGTCATGAGAGTGGATTCTTCATGAATGGCTTGATGCCCTCCCTACAGCAAGTGAGTTCATGTTAGATGTGGTTGTTAAAGAGAATGGTATCACCCTATTCTGTCTTTCTCCCTTTTATGCCATGTGGCATGCCTGCTCCTCTTTTACCTTCCATCATGATCATGTGTAAGCATCCAGAGACCCTCACCAGAAGCAGATGTGATCACTACGCTTCTTCTATAACCTGTGGAAGTGTGAGTCAAATAAAATTCTTTATAAATTACCTAGCCTCAGGTATTTCTTTAGAGCAATGCACAACAGACTAACACAGAAGGGAATATTGCATCTGGTTTCTCCTGGACATGGCCTCACGTCCCTTTCCTCTTTACTTATTCTGATCTGTATCCTTTTTCTGTAACAATCAGTAACAATAATAATTTGAATCACTGATGCAGTGATTCAAAATGTAAAAGTGGACTTGGGAACTCCCAACACAAATATTTGAAAATTAGAAATGATATTTGTGGTTAAAATAGATTGACTGAACCAGGTTTTTCACTGTGGTGGAAGAAAAATAAAAATATCAAATGCGTTAAATCAAGAATGAACCCTGGAGGATGGACTGTTATTAGAGGTATTAGTATAAAATATCTCTATCTGTGTATCTGTGTGTCTGTCTATGTATGTATCTATCCATCTGAACATATTCATGAAAGTGTATGTGTACATGTACATATGTGTATTAACACTCATATATTTTCTATCCCTAGCACATGTACATATGTGTATTAACATGCATATATTTTCTATCCCTAGCACATGTACATATGTGTATTAACATGCATATATTTTCTATCCCTAGCACTGAGACAACCTAGAAGCACAGTCACTCCAACAGCAATGGGCACAACTAACACCGAAATTTTGATTTCTAATACCATTCTGTAAGGAACAAGGGTTTCCTGACAGAAGTATCTGATTTCTGGCCTGCTGCAGTATGTGTACAAAATAAACCTAGAACATCTTATTAGGTTGGGAATGTGGTACAATGAGAGAGTTTCTAGCTTGAAAAATGTGTCACTAGTCAAATCTGGGCAATTTAATACCAAAGTAAGTATAGTAATAAATTATAAACCAGTGGATAAAATATAAAAACCTATGAGTTTACCCTATTAATAAATAGGTACATAAATAGAATATCAAGGAATAACCTATAAATAGAATTAGAAAATTGTAATTTTGTAACTATTACAAAAGAGGGTTCATGCAAAATAGATGCTAATTATCAGAGAATATTTTGGGTTTTTAAATTTTTTTTTACTTCAATAGCTTCTGGAGTACAAATGCTGGTGGCTACAAAGATAAATTATATTGTGGTAAATTCTGAGATTTTAATGCAACTCTCACCTAAATAGTGTTTATTATACCCAATATGTAGTCTTTTATCCCTCAGATCTCTTCCTCTCTCCCAATTCTGAGTCTCCAAAGCTCATTATATCATTTTGTATGCCTTTGCATTCTCATAGCTTAACACACACTTGTAAGTGAGAACATACAGTATTTGGCCTACCAAATTTCACTCAGAATAGTGGCCTCCAGCTTCATCAAAGCTGCTACAAAAGGCAATATTTTATGTCTTTTTATGACTGAGTAGTATTCCATAGTGTAAATATACCCCATTTTCTTAATCTACTAATTGGTTGATGAACACTTAGATTTGTTTTATATCTTTGAAATTGTAAATTGTGCTGCCATAAACATTTGTGTACATGTGTCTTTTTCATATAATGACTTATTTTCCTTTGCATAGATGCCAAGTAGTGGGAATCCTGGACTGAATGGTAGATCTACTTTTAGTTCTTTAAAGAATCTTTACACTGTTTTTGATGGAGTTTGTACTAATGTACATTCCCATCAGCAGTTTAAAAGAATACCCCTTTCACCACATCCATGCCAACATCTTGTTTTCTTTTGACTTTTTAATAATGATCATTCTTACAGGAATATGGTGGTATTTTATTGTGGTTTTAATTTGCATTTCCCTGATAATTAATGATGCTGAGCATTTTTTATATGTTTGTTTTCCACTTGTATATCTTTTAAGAAATGTTTATTCACATTGCAAAAGGAAAATAAATATTGGGGCCCCAAATTGCTACACTAAAGGGAAAAGTCAAGTTGGAAACTACTTAAGGAAAACCTGATTCCCATTCTATTCAAAGTCATCCCTCTGCTCACTGAGATAAATGCATTGTCTGATTGCCTTCTTTGGAAAGGCTAATCAAAAACTCAAAAGAAATGCAACCATTTGTTTCTCACCTACTTATGACCTGGAAATTCCTTTGATGCTTTGAGTTGTCCCACCTGAACTAACATACAACTTACACGTATTGATTGATGTCTCATCAAAAATGTATAAAACCCATCTGTGTCCTGACCACCTTGGGCATATACCACAACCTCCTGAGACTGTATCATGGGCATACATCCTTAATTTTGGCAAAATAAACTTTCTAAGTTGACTGAGACCTGTCTCAGATATTTTCAGTTCATATTTGGTGACCAACGGAAGGAACTCTGAGTGGAGGTGGCCCTGACCTCTAACAAATCTCTTATGGGGGCTTGGTACCAGCTTGAGCTATCTTTATGGCTCAAACCTATAAGACAATTTGCTGAGGCTTGGAAGCTACCCTCCCTCCAGAGGACCTGTGGTCTCCCAAAATTTGCTTGAAATCAACAGTTTATTTTTCTGTACAACGCCTTCTCTGGAGTTTTACTTGCTTCCAACAAAGAAGGCAAGATTTCCTGCTTCCATGAGGATGCAAAGAAGATAACTCTTTTCTGGAGTTTGAGCTCACTTCTAAAAGGGAAGGCAAGTTTGAGATTATTTTTTCTGCTTCTAGAATGGTAGAGAGCAGTCTTCAGCCTGAGACCCATCCCTATGTACATAGTTTAATTGGGATTTGGTCTCAGCTAAAATTAAGATTAACAACCAACTGGTCTTAATTTCTCATTATCATTACAGTGCTCAATCATTTCTTTGTTTTGCTTAACTGCTTTGTTGTTGTTGTTTTTACTTGTTTATTTCTATTTTGGTTATTGTTTTTGGTCTTTTTCCCATTGGGTTTTACCGGCTCTATCTGACTTTATCAAATCTGAAGGAAAGTTCCAAATTATTGGGAAGAAGACATCTGAATTGGCTAAATTTCTGCAAAAAAAAAAAAAAAAAAAAAAAAGTGGGGTGTGGAGAAAAACGGCCAGCAAAAGAAATAAGGGAAGATTTTTATTATGACTACTTAAGGGGCTTTATTTACATAACAAGGCCACCTTTTTGCTAGCCAAGAGAAACAGAGAGCAATGACTGTTTCCCCATGCCGTAGTTCCATAGCTAAAGTTCTGTTTGCCTTTTTTTTTCCCCACCAGGACAGCATGTTTTGTTTCCTAAATCAAGCCCTTTCTAGTTGGATATTTGCTACTTTTAAAATATCAGCAATTTGGTCTAACTAAAATATAGTAAATAGATTTTAAAAGATTTTTTTAAGGAGATCAATGGTTAAAAGCCAGCTTAAAGTTAACATCCAGGATGTGTGTGTGTATGTGTGCATTTCATGTGTGTGTTTGTATTAAAAGGTTTTTATTTATTTATTTTTCCTTTTCTCTCCTTGGACCTTGTCCCTTTTTTTTTTGTTTGTTTTTTTGAACAAAAGTTTTTTTCTTCTCAGCTGACTGAATTATGTTTCTTCATTTACTTCTGTTGTCTCTCCTTTCTCTTACCACCCTCTGTTGCATGAGAGACCTAAACTAGTTTATAATAGCCTGGAGTTTCTAAAAAAAAAAAAAAAAAAAGTTGGGGGAGATGGTGCCAGACTCCCTTTTCGGGAGTAACCTCTGTTGTTCTTTATGGTACTTCAAGGGTGTAAACAAACAAATTTGGCTCAGATCTTAAATTGCTTGCTTTTATATTGTGTTAGCTGATTTTTGACTATAATAGTTATTACTAAGAGAGGAGACCACTCCTCATGTCATCTTATGCCCAATTTCTCTCTCCAAAGAAAGAAGAAGTAAAAACTATAAGGCAGAAATGAAATCCACAGGCAGACAGCCCGGCGCCACACCCTGGGTCTGGTAGTTACAGATCCACCGCGGACCTAATCGGTTATGTTATCTATAGATTACAGACATTGTATAGAAATGCACTGTGAAAATCCCTATCTTGTTTTGTTCCGATCTAATTACTGGTGCATGCAGCTCCCAGTCAAGTACCTACCCCCTGCTTGTTCAATCAATCATGACCCTCTCACATGCACCGCCTTAGAGTTGTGAGCCCTTAAAGGGACAGGAATTGCTCACTTGGGGAGCTCGGCTCTTGAAACAGGAGTCTTGCCGACGCCGCTTGCCGAATAAACCCCTTCCTTCTTTAACTCGGTGTCTGAGGAGTTTTGTCTGCCGCTCGTCCTGCTACATTACAACAGAAGCTATTCTTGAGTTTTTAAAGAAGAACATAGTTTAGACACTTAAAATGCTTTTGTTTAAAATAATTTTTTAAGTGCACTGTAAAAGCAACATGTGGTCTAGACTCATAATAATTCTCCCTTTTTGGAGCCCCGGGATTTGATGTGGGCTCTGCCTAGAGCTTAGGGATCCAATTAAAACATAGATAGTCCCTATCTAAAAACAAATGGGTCTCCTTATACAATCCTATATTTCTATAATTTCATGTTTGGTTTGGCATCTATCTTTAATCTTTCTCTAGCACCACAAGACTCTCTCTGTACTTTGAGATGTAAATTTTGCTATCTGATTTTTCACCAAAGAGTTCCTTTAATATGCACATTTAGGGCTATCTAGCTGACAAATGCCTAGGGTAATAAAATAGGTTATCAAGAAATTGGAAATCTAAACTAGGAGAAAAAATAGATGTCTTATAAATCTATAAGATCTACTTCTATCTACATGTCTAATACGTCTATGCATTTATGTGTCATGTATGTGATGTTTCATACTAAAAACGTATAAAGAAGTTCTAATTAATTTGCTTACAAAAGCTTAAATCAAATACTTTATGAGAAAAATAGAGGCTTTGAGCCTAATGTTATTTGAAGTTCACATGACTTAAGTAAATCTTTATTAAATAAGCTGGTTTTTTGAATGTTTAATGAAATAGAATTAGAAATGGCTTCAGAATTGTCAACACACATTATTTATCTCTGCTATATATCAAAATTTGTCATGAAGTTTATAAAGCTATAAATGCAGCTCAAAAGAAAAGTATTCTTGTTTATGTGAAATTTAATAAATAAGGTAGTTAATATTGTTTGGTTAATGAAAAGAGCTAAATCCGGAGTTATTTGCAAATAAAAAATTACCTAAACTTAAATTTCTTACTGAGGAAAACCTGAAATTCACAGGTTACAAACATAGACAACAAGGAAATAACTTTAAATAATTATCACAGTTTTCATAAGTAATCTGGGTGAACTATTTTTAAAAAATAATTAGGTAAATGTAATGGAATAAATGCTTTTAGATAATCTTGTCATATAATTTAAAATCTAAAGCTATAGTAAGATAAGTAATAGATATGCATTAAATGTCTAGGCCATTTGTATTTCTTTGTAACAGAACACAGTTGGAGAAACTGGTTATTTTACCAAGGTATTGACTGGAATAGTGTGCTTTCTTTTAAGGAATCAAACTTGACTTATAGAGCCAATAAAAGCCGCTTGAGAAATCTGGCCTTATACCTTGTCTACACAGTCCCTGTACAGGGCTCCTTACCTGTAGTAAGTAAAGAATGTCACTTTCTGACAGGCCTGGGAGCTCGAAATTATCGTGGGATCTCAAGAGCAGAGGAATTTACCCGACTCATAGGTATTTGATGTTACAAAGTCATGGCTTGGCTCGACTTTAAAAAAGTTTTATCTGAGATTTCTTCTATGGAACAAAGTTTCATCAAAGCCAATTGTTAAAAAGCCTATTTAAAAAATAATTGTTCTTCCTGCACTTTTCTATAATCAGGCCAAGTATAATAAAGCAAGTGAAATAGAATTGAAAAATGGGAAACTGAGGAGAGAAAAATTATGTTTCAAAAACTATAGCAAACTTGTTAGATTCTAGTCTTGCCTAATGTTTTTACATTTTTATTATTTTCTGCAGTTTGGACTAAATTCTAATTTTTCCTGGCTACAAGTCTCCAAAATAACATTTTTTTTTCTTTCTTTCTTTGTTTTCTTTTCCTCCAATTTTTTCTAATTTGAAATCACTGAATACTAGTCTGTGCTTTCTTAAATCCCTGCAAATAGAAGCTATGCAACTTATACTTCAGAAGAAAATAACAGCAACCTATTTACATGTATAAGCCACTTTTATACCTACCTACTAATGTATGGCAGAGCAATATGGCCTATATCAACTTTCCAGGATTTCTATTTTTTGTTCACTTTTTTTTTTTTTTGGTCTCTTTCTCCTTCTATTATCTCTTCCTAGAACATTGGACTTCACAACCTGCTAAAAATGAGTTTGGCTAATAACATGGGACCTACGCATCTAGAAATAAACCACCCTAGCCATAAGAAATAACAGGAAACCTGAGGCCAGAGACAAAAAAAAAAAAAAAAAAAAATGCTTTCTCTGAAAGATTTTATAAAGAAAAGGGGAGAAATGTAAAAGGAAAATGAATCTTGGGCCTCAAAATAACTACACTGAAGGGAAAAATCAAACTGGAAACTGCTTAGGGCAAATCTGACTCCCATTCTATACAAGTCATCCCTCTGCTCAATGAGATAAATGCATATCTGATTGCCTTCTTTGGAAAGGCTAATCAGAAAATCAAAGAAATGCAACCATTTGTCCTTTACCTACTTACGACCTGAAAACCCTATCCCTGCTTTGAGTTATTCCACCTTCCTGGGCTGAACCAACGTACAACTTACACATGTTGATTAATGTCTTATGTCTCCCTAAAAATATATAAAACCAAGTTGTGCTCTGACCACCTTGGGCACATGTCACATGAAGGAATTTTGCCCCTGCCCTAGGATTTTGAGAAACTTTGAACTTGAGAGAGTTGAGAGAGTTGATTTAGGGTATTGGGTGGAAGAAATTTCTGAGCAGCAGAGTGTCCAAAATGTGACCTGGCTGCTTCTAAGCACCTAAGTTTATACATGTGAACAAACAAATGACCTGAGACTGGAACTTATATTTAAAAGGGAAGCAGAGGTAAACGTTTGGAAAATTTGTAGCTTACCCATGTAATAGAAAAGAAAAGCTAATTTTCAGGGGAGAAATTCAAGCAGGCTGTACAAATCAGCATAACTAAAAGGAAGGCAAGTGGTTATATCCAAGACAATGGGGAAAAGACCTACAAAGCATTTCAGATTCCTTCACTGCAGCCCCTTTAATAACATGCCCTGAGACTTGGGAGGGAATAATGGTTTACTGGGCTGGACCCAGGGCCGCATTGCCCTATGCAGCCTCAAGACACTGCTCCCTGCATGCTAGTTACTTCAGTTCCAGCCATCCAGCCACAGCTCAAACGGGTTCAGGTAAAACTCAGGGTGCTGCTTCAGAGGGTGCAAGCCATAAGCCTTGGCAGCTTTCATGTGTTGTTGAAGCCTGTGGGTGCACAGAGTGCAAGAGTTGAGAATTTGGAGCCTTCACCTAGATTTCAGAAGATGTATGGAAAAGCGTGAATGTCTAGGCAGAAACCTGCTGCAGTGGCAGAACCTTTATGGGCAACTTCTAATGAAGAAGCATGAAGGGGAAATATGGGGTTGTATCCCCGACATAGAGAACCCGCTGAGGCATTGCCTAGCGGAGATGTAAAAAGAGGACCAGCATCGTCCAGATCCCAGAATGGTTGATAGGCTGACAGCTTGCACTGTGCTTCTGGAAAAGCTGCAGAGCCTATAAGAAGCAGCTGTGGGGGCTGAAACTGGAAATTCACAAGTGTGGGGCTGTCCAAGGCCTTGGGAACACACCTTTTGCACAAGTATGACCTGTATGTGAGACATGGAGTCAAAGGAGATTATTTTGGAGCTTTAAGGATTAACGACTGCCCTGCTGGGTTTTGGACTTGCATGGGTCCTGCAGCTCCTTTCTTTGGCCAACTCCTCCACTTTAAAATGGAAATATCTATCATATGCTTGTATCACCATTGTATCTTGGAAGTAAATAGCGTGCTTTTGATTTTAGAGGCTCATGGGTGGAAGACACTTGTCTTGTCTCAGATGAGACGTTTTTCACTCGCGTCCATGTGAAGAGACCACCAAACAGACTTTGTGTGAGCAACAAGGCTGTTTATTTCACCTGGGTGCAGGTGGGCTGAGTCCCAAAAGAGAGTCAGCAAAGGGAGATGGGGGTGGAGCCATTTTATAGGATTTGGGTAGTAGTGGAAAATTACAGTCAAAGCAAGTTGTTCCCTGGCTGGCAGGGGCAGGGGACGCAAGGTGCTCAGTTGGGGAGCTTTTGAGTCAGGATAAGCCAGGAGAACGAATTTCACAAGATAATGTCATCAGTTAATGCAGGAATAAGCCATTTTCACTTCTTTTGTGATTCTTCAGTTACTTCAGGCCCTCTGGATGTATACGTGCAGGTCACAAGGGATATGATGGCTTAGCTTGGGCTCAGAGGCCTGACAACTTTGAACTTTGGACTTTTGAGTTAACGCTGGAATGAGTTAAGATTTTGGGGAACTGTTGAGGAGAAATAATTGTATTTTGAAATGTGAGAAAGATATGAGACTTGGTGAGGCCATGGTCAGAATAATAAGGTTTGGATCTGTGTTTCCCCAAATCTCATGTCTAATTGTAATCCCCAGTTTTGAAGGTGGGGCCTGCTGGGAGGCGACTGGATCATGGGGGCAAAGTTCTCATAAATTGGTTAGCACTATTTCCTCAGTGCTGTTCTTGTGATAAGGAGTGAGTTATTACAAAAACTGCTTGTTGAAAAGTGTGTAGCACCTCTTCGTTTTCTTTCTCCTACTCCAGCCTTGTGATGTGCTGGCTCCCATTTCAGTTTTTTCCATGAGCGTAAGTTCCCTGAGGTCTTCCCAGAAGCTGATGTCACCATGCTTCCTGTACAGCATGCAGAACCAAGAGCCAATGAAGCCTCTTTTCTTTATAAATTTTCTGGTCTCAGGTATTTCTTTATCACAATGGGAGAAGAGACTAATACAGGATATTGGCCATGAATTCTCTGCCTAAGCCAATATCCAGAAGAGATTTTCCAAGGATATATTCTAGAATTGTTATGGTTTCAGGTCTTAGATTTATATCTTTGATTCATCTTGAGTTGATTTTTGTATAAGGTGAAAGATAGGTATCCAGTTTCATTCTTCCACATGTGGCTAGCCAGTTTTCTTTTGTCTTGCTTTGCTTTTTTGCTTGTTTGTTTGTTTGTTTCTGAGATGGAGTCTTGCTCTGTTGCCCAGGCTGGAATGTTCTGCCATGATCTTGGCTCACTGTAATCTCTGCCTCCACGGATCAAGCAATCATCCTGCCTCAGCCTGCTAAGTAGCTGGGATTACAGGCACATGCCACTGTTACTGGGGTCCTTGCTACCAGAGCTCCCAAGATGGTGGTGTGGTGGGCCACTTCCAAAATGGCGGCAGGCCACTTCCAAGATGGTGACAAGCCTCGTGTTCTCTGACCTGGGGTTCTTGGCCTCACAGATTCCAAGGAATGGAATCTTGGGCCATGCGGTGAGTGTTACAGCTCTACTAGAAGCCGTGGATCATGGAAGAGAACCGTGGAACCCAGTGACTAGTGTTCAGCTTGATTAGGACCAACCCAGGCACTTAGCCATGCAGGAACAATGGCAAGCCTTTAGTCCAGGAGTGGCAATGGATGCCTCGCTGGATCAGGAGCACAGTGGACACCCTGCTGGATGCGGAGGGATGGAAGTCAGCAGCGGGTCTGTGACAGCAGCAAACAGCAGTGGTGGATGGAGAGTGAAAGGTCAGCTGAAACCCTAAGAAAACACTGACGGACCAGAAGAGTGCAGCTGCAAGATTTAATAGAGTGAAAACAGATCTCCCATATAAAGGGAGGGGACCCAAAGGGGGTTGCCATTGCTGGCTCAAATGCCTGGGTTTATATCCTGATCCTTGTCCCTCCCACTATGCTCTCAGGAAATAGATGATTGGCTATTTCTTTACCTCCTGTTTTTGCCTAATTAGAATTTTAGTGAGCTCTCTGATTGGTCGAGTGTGGGCTAAGTTGCAAGCCCCATATTTAAAGGTGGATGCGGTCACCTTCCCAGCTAGGCTTAGGGATTCTTAGTTGGCCTAGGATATCCAGCTAGTCCTGTCTCTCACCACCACATCCGGCAATTTTTTATATTTTTGGTAGAGACGGGGTTTCACCATGTTGGCCAGGCTAGTCTCGAACTCCTGATCTCAGGTGCCTCAGCCTCCTAAAGTGCTTGGATCACAGGTGTGAGCCACTGCACCCGGCCTGGCTAGCCAGTTTTCTAAGCGCAATTTATTAAATAGAATGCCCTTTCTCCATTTTATGTTATTGTACGTTTTATCAAATATCAGTTGTTTATGAGTATCTGACCTTATTCCTGAGTATTTTCTTCTGTTCCACTGGTCTGTGTGCCCACTTTTATACAAGTATCATGCTGTTTTGGTAAATACAGCCTTGTAGTATAACTTGTAGTCTGGTAGTGTAATATTTCCAAATTTTTTCTCTTTCTTTAGCATTCTTTTGCATATTAAGGCTCTTTTTCAATTCTATATAAATTTTAAGATTGTTTTGTCTATTCTCTAAAAAATAATGTTGGTATCTTGATGGAAATTGCATTTAATCTGCAGATTGCTTTGGACAGTATGGTGATTTTCACAATGTTGATTTAATTTCTATCTATGAGCATCAGATGCATCTACATTTGTGTCATCTCTGTTTTTTTTTTTTTTTTTTTTTTGTGTGTGTGTGTGTGTGTTTTGAGATAGATTCTCATTCTGTTGCCCAAGTTGGTATGCGGTAGTGTGATCTTGGCTCACTGAAACCTTCGTCTCCTGGGTTCAAGCGATTCTCCTGCCTTAGCCTCCTGAGTCGATGGAACTACAAGTGTGTACCACCACGCTCAGCTAATTTTTTGGTATTTTTAGTAGAGATGGGTTTTCACTGTGTTAGCCAAGATGGTCTTGATCTCCTGACCTCGTGATCTGCCTGCCTCATCCTCCCAAAGTTCTGGGATTACAGGCGTGAGTCACTGTCCCCAGCCTGCCATCTCTGTTTCCTTCCAGCAATGTTTTGTATTTCTCCTTCTACAGATTCTTCACTTTCTTGGTTTACTTATATTCCTAGATATTTTTATATTGTTTCAGTAATCGTAAAAGAGACTTCTTGATTTGATTCTCAGCTTGGTCATTGTTGGTGTATAGCAGTGCCACTGATTTGTGTACATTGATTTTGTATCCTGGGACTTCACTATATTTGTTTATCAAATCTAGGAATCTTTTGGAGGAATCTTTAGGGTTTTATAGGTATAAAATTATATCATTAGCAAATGGTGATAGTTTGGCTTTCTCCTTTCCAATTTGGATACCCTATGTTTTTTATCCTGCTGGATTGCTCTGACTAGAACTTCCAGTACTCCATTGAATGGAAGTGGTCTAAGTGGATATCCTTTTCTTATTCCAGTTCTTAGGGTAAATCATTATATTCAGTGTGATGTTGGCTGTGGGTTTGTCATATACGGCTTTTATTATTTTGAGATAAGTTCATTCGATACTTAGTTTGTTGAGTGTTTTTATCATAAAGTGATATAAGATTTTATCAAGTGCTTTTTCTGCCTATATTTAGATAATTGTATAATTCTTTTAGTTCTGTTTATGTGAAGTATCACATTTATTGACTTGTGTATGTTAAACCATTCTTGTATCCCTGAGATGAAACATAATTGATCATGGCATATTATCTTTTTGGTGTGCTGTTGGATTAGGTTAACTAGTATTTCTTTGAGAATTTTTGCATTTACGTTCATGAAGAAAAATTGTCTGTGGTTTCCTTTTCTTGTTATGCTTATTCCTGGTTTTGCTATGAGGGTGATACTGGGTTCATAGCATGACGTAGAGATGATTGCCTCTTTCTCAATCCTTTGGAATAGTTTCAGTAGACTTGGTACTAATTCTTCTTTGAGTGTCTGATAAAATTTAGCTCTAGATTTATCTGGCCATGGGCTTATTTTTTTCTTGGCATTTAAAAAAAATTACTGATTAAATCTTGCTGCTTTTTATTGGTTTGTACAGGGTTGCTATTTTTTTCTTCCTTTATTTTAGGAGGGTAGTGTGTTTCCAGGACTTTATCTATTTCCTCTAGATTTTCTAGTTTGTGTACATAGAAATGTTCACAGTAGTCTTGAATGGTCTTTCGTATTTTTATATTGTGTTGGTTGTGTGTATTTCTATATTGTGTTCTATATTGTGTGTTGGTTGTAAAGTCTCCAGTTTCATTTCATTATAGTTCATTTGAAATTCTCTTATATATTGGTTAATCTAGCCAATGGCTTATCAGTTTTGTTTCTTTTCAAAGAAACAGTTTTTTGTTCTATTGATCTTTTGGGATTTTTTGTTTTAATTTCATTTAGTTCTGCTTTAATCTTTATTTCTTTTGATGTGTTAGTTTTGGATTTGTATTGTTCTTGCTTCTCTAGTTTCTTGAAGTGTGAAATTAGGTAGTCAGTTTGTGTCCTTTCAGACTTTTTGATGTAGGCATTTAGCACTGCAAACATTCCTCTTAGCAGTGCTTTCGCTGTTTTGTAGGGGTTTTGATAACTTTTGTCACTATTATCATTCATTTCGACATTTACATTTTTAAAATTTCGTCTTGACATTATTGTTAACCTAAAAATTATTTAGGAGGAGATTATTTAATTTCTATGGATTTGTAGTTTCTTTTGGAGTTGATTTTTTATTCTATTTTACTGTGGTCTGAGAAGATACTTGATATAATTTTTATTTTTTAAAAATTTTTGAGACTTGTTTTGTGAACTATCATATGACATATCTTAAAGAATGTTCTATGTGCTGATGAGAAGAATTTATATTCTGTAGCTCTTTGGTAGGATATTCTGTAAACATGTGTTAGTTTCTGACTCAGATACTTTTCAGTATACACTAGCTAATATTGACAACAATATTGTTTTGAGTGTTGTTTATATACGTAGTCATAAAGCTCACAGCTCACATTTATTTGGGGGAATATGTATATTTTTTTCATTATACACAAGAAATATAAACAATGAAAATTTATTTTAATATTGATACATCTTGAATTTCATAATGGGGCATAATAAGTTAGGTTAGATGGCAATACTGACTTGATTCCTTATTTGAAACCCTTCAGGCTCCATCCCTTGCACCCTTCTGTGTCAGCACCTAACTCTTTTGCAAGATAAGCAGTCCCACAGGATACCAGCAGAGTGCAAGATACTTACAAGATTCTGATACCTGATATAGGTCCAGGAAAAAGAACAAAAACTCCTTATTCCTGATGTATCTTCTCCAATACCCAGCCAATCTGCACAAGAAACCCAATAAATTAATAGCTACAAATTCCTGCCTTGGAGCTAAGAATTTTCTTTTTCTTTCTTTGTCCTACTTGCTCAGCTGGGCTCAAGGTTTAGCTTATAGTGACTTTTTTTTTTTTTTTTCTCATTTTAACAGTAAAACACATCTTTAGGTGCAGGTTTTATATGCTAATAACACATGTAATGCATTTTAGAGTTTATAGATGCTAAGTGCGTGTGCCAACTGCAGATCTGCCTTTGCATAGCTTACCTCACCCGTATTTTATAAATACGTAGGGAGAGGGTCAAGATGGTTGACTAGAAGCAGCTAATGTGTGCTGTCCTCATAGACAGAAGAAACAGTAGTGAGTAAATACCATACCTTCCACTAAAACATTCCAGTGAACACAATGGGATTCATTAAGTAAACAACTTGACCCAGAGAGAATGGAGAGACGCAAGACTGAACAACTGCCAACAAAGAAGTGGCACTGAGCCAAACAGAGTCCCTTCCATGTGGAAATGGCAAGGGATTGAGAAATCTCACGGACCCACACTTCTTTTATGTATCTTTGCCACTGTTGGGTCGGGAGATTCTCTCAGGAGCCCACTCAACCTGGGCCTTCAGTTTGCTGTGCAGAGCTATGTGGAGTCTGGACAGAGCCACCACTCAAGCACACACAGTAATCCTGGGAGCCTTGGATCCTCGATATCACAGCATTAGCAGCTGCAACTCCAGCAAAGTGGCAGGTTAGGCTCCCTTACCTACCCTGGGGAAAAGGGCTGAACCTGAAGGGCTGAGAAGCACCAGTCTGAAGGCTGCGCTTCCACTCTACTTCAGAGAATAAAGACCACTAATTTGGGACCCAAGCCACCTCCTCCTGGAACTCTGAGGCCAGTAACAGCTCCACACTTCCCTGGGACAAAGTTCTTGGAGGGAGGGGTGGGCTGTCATCTTTGTTAGCTCTTACGCTCTGCTGTTTGTTACCTTCATGCTCTGGAGATTCTGAGGTAACTAGGGTCTTTCTGGGACCCCTAGCACAGTGAAGCTGCCTTACAAAAAAGCATCCAGACTGTTTTTAATGCAGGCCTTTATCCCAGTTCTCCTCACTGGCCAGGACCTCCAGATCTGAGAATCCAGCCATTCCTTACTGGAGTTCTTGCGCCATCAGCAGCTCTGGACCTCCCTGAGACAGAGATCCCAGAGGGAGGAGTGGGTTGCCATCTTTACTTATTTACATACTTTGCCATTGTCGCCTTCGGCCTCTGGAGAGTCCATGGCGACTAGAACTTGGCACAGACCCCCAGTGCGGTGCAGCTGCCCCACAGAAAAGTGACCTGACTGTTTCCCATGCAGGTCCCTGTCCATACTTGTCCTCACTGGGCAGGACTTCCTGATCTGGGACTCCAGCCTAACCCCTGTCCTTGCCTTCTCCAAGGAGGAAATCCCAGATTCCATCCACAACTCCTCCACCATTGCAGCTGCAGTAGTACAGCCTTAACTGCCTTCAAGCTGGGAAAAGAACAGAGAGACTAGTCATTACACTGGCACCTCCAGTACAGTGCAGCCAGCATACATAGAGGAGTCCAGTCTCTCTTCCCTGGGAGCCCCTGTGCCCCCTCTTCACCAGGTAGGTCCCGTGGCTCAGGACTGCAGAACAGCCACCCCAATCATTGCTGAGCATACTCCCTGATAGTGGCTCTAAGTTTCTTTGGATAGGAGCTCCCAGAACCAACTGACATCCCCTCTGCCACTGCCACAGTAGTGGTTCTGTCCCATCTGATCTCAGTTTGGAGAAGAAACAAAGAGCTTGAGGCCTTCACCTGAGCATACAGCACATCTCAGCCAAAATATGAAGAACAACCCTGTCTCTCTTCCCTGTGAGCCCTAGACACACTTCCTCTTGACAATCAGAGCCCCTAGCTCAGGCTCAGTCCAGCAGTAAAGCTACCCCCACTCACTGGCTGAATACTCCCAGTAGCAATGGCTCTGCCTTTCTCATAGGTGGAGCTCCCAGGGAAGATGAAAATCCCCTTTGCCATTGCCTCTCCAATGAAACTGACCATGCTACCCTTGGACTAAGGAAAGAGCAAAGAGTTTGAATGTCTCATCCATACCTCAAGCAAGCTGTAGTTGCCTTAAGGAGAGGCCAGGCTGTCTCCCACATATCATACACACTCTACTGCTTATTACCAGGAGGGGACCCCCAGTTTGGGCCCATAGTGCAGCCATCCCATTCTGAGCCAATCACACTGACTGACTGAAGCTTTACATCTCTCTGGGTCGGAGCCCCAGGAACAGGTGGAGTAGCATTGACCACAACTACTGCTAAGCTTCTTTTCCCTGCTGCCTCCAAGCTGGGGAGGAAAAATGATGTCTGAGATTATTCCAGCGCTTGGGTGTGCAGCCCAAAACTGCTAAGCTGAGATCTGTAACCAGCACTCAAATCAGAGAGGAGATCACATTTTCAGAGCATTAAGAGAGAATGTAGCTGCAACCAACAGAAGAAAAAAAGAAAAGAAAAAAGAAAAACAGGAGCCACATAACAGAACCACCTCTTACTAACTAACCATTATGCCTAAGCACCACCTACTGGATCACACACCAAAACTTAAAACACCAAAAATACTTTCTAAGCATACCTTCCTTTGAAACCAAAGACAAGAATTCAGTTACTGATAAAGGCCATGTTCAAAGTCTCAACCATCTGAAAACCCCAAGAAAAGGAGTCTACTGACTACTCAATTTACATTGCAGTTAAAGAAACACCCACAAGTGCAGGTGAGAAAAATACCAACACAATATCTGGCAACTCAAAATGCCAAAGTGTTTCCTTTCCTCAAAATGATTACAATAGTTCCCCAGCAAGGGTTCTCAACTGAGCTGAGATGGCTGAAATATCAGAAGTAGAGTTCAGAATATGGATAGAAATGAAGGTCATTGAGATTCAGGAGAACATGAAAATTCAATCCAAGGAAGAAAAGGATCACAAAAAATGATGGAGGATCTTATAGATAAAACAGTTAGTATTAAAAAAGAACCAAAGTAGTCTGATAGAGCTAAGAACACACTATAAGAATTTCATAATGCAATTGCAAGTATGAACAGCAGACTAGACGAAGCTGCAGAAATAAACTCAGAGCTTGAAGACAAGCTCTCTGAAATAAGACAGACAGAAATAAAAATGAAAAAAATAATGAAAAGGAACAAACAAAACCTCTGATAAATATGGGATTATATAATGAGATAAAAATCTATGACTTATTGGAGTATGTACTTGAAAGAGATGGGGGGAAAGCAAGCAACTTAGAAAACATATTTCAGGTTATTGTCCATAAAAACATTCACAAACTCACTAGGGAGGCCAACATTCAAATTCAGGAAATGCAGAGAGCCCCTACAAGATACTACAAAAGAAGACCATCACCAAGACATCTAATCATCAGGCATTCCAAGGACAAAATGAAAGAAAAAATATTAGAGGCAGTTACAAACAGCAGGTCACCTACAAAGAGAACCCCATCAGGCTAACAGTAGATCTTTCAGCAGAAATTCTATAAGCCAGAAAAGACAAGAGACCTGTACTCAACATTCTTAAAGAAAATTCTTAAACAAGGAATTTCATATTCGGCCAAATAAACTTAGTAGGTGAAGGAGAAATAAACTCCTTATTAGATATCCATACAATAATAGTTGGAGGCTTCAACACTCCGTTGAAAGTATTAGACAGAGCCAAGCAGAAAATTAACAAAGGTACTCAGGACCTGAACTCAATACTTGACCACATGGATCTAATAGACATCTGCAGAACTCTTCATCCTAAAACAACAAATTGTACATTATTCTCATCACCACATAGCACACACACCAAAACTGACCACATAATCAGACATAAAATTATCCTCATAAAATTCAAAGAAAATGAAATCATACCAATCACACTCTCAGACCACAGCACAATAAAAATAGAATTCAATACAAAGAAAATTGCTCAAAACCACACAATTACATGGGAATTAATCAGCCTCCTCTTGATTGACTTTTGGGTAAATAATGAAATTGAGGCAGAAATCAACTGTTTTGAAACTAATGAGAACAAAGAGACAAATTAGTTGAATCTCTGGGAAACAGCTATGTCAGTGTTAAAGGGAAATATATAGTAAGAGACACCCACATCAGAAAGTTGGAACGATCTCAGATTAACAACCTAACGTCACAACTGGAAGAAGTAAAGAAGCGAAAGCAAATCAACCCCAGAACTACAAAAAGACAAGAAATAACCAAAATAAGGCTGAACTGAAGGAGACTGAGGCTTAAAAATCCATACACAATCAACAAAACTAAGAGTTGGTTTTTAGAAAATAAATTATAAGACTGACCACTAGTTAGACTAATAAAGAAGAAAAGAGAGAAGATAAAAATAAACACAATTTGAAAGAATTAAGCCATTAACACTGACCCCACAGAAATACCAATAACCATCAGAGACTACCATGAATATCTCTATGCACAAAAACTAGAAAATCTAGAAGAAATGGGGAAATTCCTGGACACATACACCCTTCAAAATCTGAAACAGAAAAACACTGAATCCCTGAATAGGCCAATATAAAGCTCTGAAATTAAAATAGTAATAAATGTACTACCAACCAAAAAAGGCCTAGAACCAGATAGATTCAGAGGCAAGTTATATCAGGTATACAAAGAAAAGCTGGTACCATTCCTACTAAAACTATTCTTTAAAAAAATGAGGAGGGACCCCTCCCTAACTCATTCCATGAGGCCAGCATCACCTCAATATTAATACCAGACAGAGACACACACAAAAATGAAAAGTTAAGGCCAATATTCTTGATAAACATAGATGCAAAAACTCTCAACAAAATATTAGAAAATCAAATCCAGCAGCACATCAAAAAGCTAATCCACCATGATCCAATAATCTTTATCCCTGGGATGCAATGTTGGTTCGACATACAAAAATCACTAAATTTAATTCATCACAAAAACAGTGCTAAAGAAAAATACATATGATTTTCTCAGTAGACACAGAAATGGCTTTCAATAAAATTCAAAATCGCTTTATGTAAGAAAAACTATCAACAAACTATGCATTAAAGGAACATACTTTAAAATAATAAGAGCTATCTGACAAACCCACAGCCAACATCATACTGAATGAGCAAAAGCTGAAAACATTCTGATTTATAACCAGCACAAGACAAGGATACCCTCTTTCACCATTTCTATTCCACATAGTATGAAAGTCCTAACCAGGCAATCAGGCAATAAATAAATAAATACATACATACATACATACATAAATACATACATAAATAAAAGACATCCAAATAGGATGAGAGCAAGTCAAACTATCCCTTTTTGCGGATGACATGATTCTATGTCTTAAAACATAGTCTCCGCACGAAAGCTCTTAGAGATGATAATCAACTTCAGCAACATTTAAAGATACAAAATAAACATATAGAAATCAGTAGCATTCCTGTACTCCAACAATATCCAAGCCGAGAGCCAAATCAGGCATGCAATCCCATTCACAATTGCCACAAATTAGATAAAATATCTAGTAATACAGCTAACCAAGGAGGTGAAAGATCTCTACAATAAAAATTACAAACCACTGCTCAAAGAAATCAGAGATAACACAAACAATTTTTAAGAAATTATGCTCATGGATAGGAAGAATTCGTATCTTTAAAATGGTCATACTGCCAAAACCAACTTACAGATTCAAAGTTATTCTTATGAAACTACCAATGACATTCTTCACAAAATTAGAAAACACTATTGTAAAATTCATATGGAACAAAAAAGAAGCCTGCATAGCCAAATCCATCTTTAGCAGAAAGAACAAAGGTGAAGGCATTATGTTACCCAAATTCAAGCTATACGACAGGGTTAAAGTAACCAAAACAGGATGGTACTGGTAAAAAAATAAAAACAAACAAACAAACAAAAAAAACAGACACGTAGAACAATGGAACAGAACAGACAGCCCACTAATAATGCCACACACGTACAACAATCTCATCTTTGATAAAGGTGACAAAAACATGCAATGGGGAAAGGATTCTCTTCAATAAATAGTGCTGAGATAACTGGCTAGCCATATGCAGAAGATTGAAACTGGATCTCTTTCTAACACTATACACAAAAATCAACTCAAGATGGATAAAAGAGTTAAATGTAACAGCTAAAACTATAAAATCCACGTAACATAACCAAGGAGATACCATTCTGGAAATAGAAAGTGGCAAAGATTTCATTACAAAGACACCAAAAGCCATTACAACAAAAGCAAAATCGATACATATGATCTAATTAAACTAATGAGCTTCTGCACAGCAAAGGAAACTATCAACAAAGTTAACAGACAACCTACAGAATGGGAGAAAATTTTGCAAACTCTCATCTGACAAAGGTCTAATATCCAGGATCTAGAAGGAACCTAAATTTACAAGCAAAAAACCAAAAAAACAAAACAAAACAAAAACATTAAAAAGTGGGCAAAGGACATAAATAGACACTTTTCAAAAGAAGACATGCATGTGGCCAAGGAGCATATGAACAAAAGCTCAGTATCACTGATCATTAGAGAAATACATATCAAAACCACAATGAGATACCATCTCACCCAGTCAGAACGGCTAATCATTAAAAAGAAAATATAACAGATGCTGGCAAGGTTGCAGAGAAAAGGGATCACTTTTACCCTGCTGTTGGGAGTGCAGATTAGTTTAATTATTGTGGAAAAGAGTGTGGTGATTTCTCAAAGACCTAAAAACAGATCTATCATTTTACCCATCAAACCCATTACTGGCTATATACCCAAAGGAATACAGTAAATTGTTCTAACATAAAGACATACGCACGTGTGTGTTCATTGAAGCACTATTCCCAATATCGATGACATTTAATCAGCCTAAATGCACATCAACGGTAGACCGGACAGAAAAATGTATTACCTATAGGCCAAGGAATACTATGCAGCCATACAAAGAATGATATAATTTTCTTTTCAGTAACATGGGTGGAACTGGAGACCATTCTTCTTAGCAAACTAATGCAGAAATGGAAAACCAAATACTGCATGTTCTCTCATATATAGGAGCTAAATGATGAGAACACATAGAAACCAAGAGGCTAACAACTGACACCAGAGCCTACTTGAGGGTGGAGTGTGGGAGGAGGGAGAGCATCAGAAAAAAATATCTATCAGGTACTAGGCTTAGTATCTCGGTGATAAAATAATCAATACACCAAACCCCCATGACATGTGTTCACCTATATAACCTGCAAATGTACCCCTGAACCTAAAATAAAAGTGAAAAGAACAAATACAAATAAGCATAAATAGATGAATAAATAATAGGTATGTATGTACAAGTCCCATACAAGCAATTCCTCTTAAGGCAATAGCTGCTGTCTCCCTTTAGCAGCCAGCATACTCTCAGAGTATGCTTTCAGCTTACAATAGGCTTCTCTGCCTACTCTTTAAATTTGCTCTCAAATTATTCTGTGCAGTTAAATGAAGAACTTGAACTGGCCCACTGACAACAATAGCAATGATGCATAGTAAATTAGCGTTTGTTTTACTTGCAGTATGAATCAGACAATAATGCTTTCCTTAGACATAATCATTGCACCATTCATCATTCACAATGGAAATAATGTTTCATGAAGTTGTGTTTTGTTGTGGTTAAAGCTTGTATTATCATTTTGGGAATCCAAATGTTCTATATTTTACTTTTCTTATTTTATTTCTTCTTGATTCTCTTACATACTGCTCTCTTTAAAAATTATTAACTAATATTTATGATTGTGTAATCCTAAGGAACCCAAGAGATTTTCCTCATTATATTGCTTATTTATCTTTTCTTCCTTTTCCTTTGTGGAAAATGATCTGAAACAATTATCTTTCATGATTAACTTACCAAATATTTTTGCTACTGAACCAGCTTTTCTGTTGTTATTGTTTAAAAGTGGGCACGTGGATTTTTCTTAAAAATAATTTTATGACTTAATCCTCTAACAAATATTTTCATTTTAAGTGGATACCCTTTCTAATATATATATAAATTTTAAAGATCGGCATCTTTGCAAAATTCCTTTTAGTTTAACATATATTTTCCCTTACAAGTTCAATTTTGTATTTTTGTCTTTATTTTATTCCTTTTTTTTTTTTTTTTTTATTCTATGTATTGTCGTCAGGACCAGATAATCTGCTGTCTTCCACCCTCTTAAAAAAAGCAATTAGAAAAAAAAAAAAAAAAAAAAAGCAATTAGTTCTGACTTAGTGTTTTCATTCTTCTTTTTAATTATAATCTGCATTGCTTTTCTTATTTATTATTTTCTAACTCGCATGTATAGTCACTACATATAACTGTTGTTTCCTTATAGATTCAGTTATGTCCAAAGCTATCACTTTTCTACATTATTTTTGCAATTTTAGTGTGAAATCAAATGTTCCGGCTTTTCTGTGAATCCCCATATTTCTTTTAGAAAAGCTAAATCTCTGAGATTTGAGCCCTTTGAAATATATTCTGATTTGATCTTTCTCTTTTAACAGGTTATATGATATGTTCCTTTTTTGTTTTCCAATATCTTTGCTTGACATTAGTCTTAATAAAATATTTATTTACTGGGCATCTCCAAATTTTCTTTCTTTATTTGTTAATATATTTGCTTTTGTAATTTTGACCCCATATTTTTACAGAGGGGATGTAAGATGGCTTATATAAATACATGCAATTCACACATCATTCATTTGCAAACTCTCACAACCTCTAGGAGAAAATACGAAAACTGCCTTTCTGCTACATACTGTACTAGTGTTGGGACATCTGAATATTGTAATGGTAAGAACCAGAATTTATTATACCAACAAGAACAGAAAAGGCAGAGGGAGGAAGAGCAATCAAAATGGCTTAATTTACTTTATTCTATATTATTTTAATAGGGATAGTTTACAAATTATCAATTTAAAAATATATTTCATTTTTTTAAAAAAAATATTTGCCTGGAAGTTTCAATAAGTTATCTTTTGGTCAAGTTATCCTCTTGAGACTATTTTTGGGCACCCATCAAGCTTCCTTAAACAAAAGTTTCTATGCTTATCTTAGTCTTAGAGCTGTACATTGAATATTAAAACTATACTCTTGCCCGAAACCTTTATTGCATTCTTAAAATGCATGTTTATCTTTTTCTTCTTCACATACTGAAATAAAATAAGCAACAAAAATGATTACAATAATTTGCCAAAAGTGTATAAATAAGGAAAATATGATCTATTCAGATAGATATCTTGTGCTTTTTTAAAATTTTGAAACAAGCTGAAGCTTAAAGAAAATTTGCAAGTACAGTACAAATCACTTTTTCCATAATCTATTTGAGAGTGAATTGCTGGCTGATGATACCCCATGAACCCCAGCTCTTGTTTTGTGCATATTTCCTACCAACAAGGACAATCAATCACAGTACAACTATCAACATTGGGAAATTATCCTAAACACAATACTATCAGCTAATCATCAGACCCCATTGAAATTGTGTCAAATGTCCCAATAAAACACCCTTTATAGTGACAGAATTTGTTTCAGAATATACACATTGACTTTATTTATCATATTTCCTTATTCTCCTTCTTGATGGTTTTCGTGATCTTGGCACTTTGGCAAAGTACAGACAAGTTACATTGTGGTTTGTCTCTCGATTTGGGTTTATTTGATGGTTTCTTATAATTTGATTCAGGCCATGCATCTTTTGTAGCATTATCCTGGGAGAAATGTAGTGTTCTTCTTACTGTGACCAATGAGGTGGCACGCCATTTTAATTTGTCTGATCACTAAAATGATGTTCATTTTGATCATTTAAGAGAGTGTTCACAAGACTTCTCCACTGTAAACTTTGTGTTTTTCCCTCTTTGTAATCATAAAATATTTTAATAATTTAATTGATGTAAATATTCCATTCTTTAATGTTTGATTTTTTTAATTTATATAGTTATGATTTCATAATTTTGTAATTTATTTAGTGGGTTATAATATGCTACAATAGTTATTTATTTTAATGCTCAAATTGTCTGATTCAGCAGTAAGAGACCCTTTAAAGTGCCTCCAATATGCTTTTGATACATCCCCATCATTTCTCTAGCATGTCCTTCTTTACCAGAATCAGAATATGTATGAGGATTTTCTTGTGCTCTCCATGTCCCAGATCTAGAATTATCCTTGCTCCAAGAAATTCCGGTTCTTTTTAGCGGAAAATGGTGTTTAGAAACTGGTATCTGGATGCTAACTCAATCCCAAACCTCGACACCACAGGGTTCAATCTAATATTATCTCTTTTCTTATTTCTAATTCTCTTTTTCAGCAAGGAGAATAAGGTTCATGTAAATATATTTACTTACCTAGTAATCCCTCCTCCATGTAACCAATCCACTATGGCTACCACTGTCATCTTTCTCACTAACTAATTGCTCTATTAATACTCCTGTCAATTTTTTGGCTCTTGAAGCAAGTATGAGGATAAACTCAAATATCTTGTTTTTAAATTCCCTTGCTGACTCATTTTTAATAGCTTCTTACACAGAAACTTTTAAAATATTCTTAATATCTGAAGAAACCACACTTTCTGTTTTCTGCTTGTTCATATTTTTTCTCTCTAAGAAAATATGAGGGAGTTTATTATACTAGCTGAAATATTTATTAGCTATACTTCTATTATATGAAAATTATATTATTCAGAATTCACAGGATCCTTTCTTGAAGAATAACTTGAGACTTTTCCAGTCCATAGCATTTTGTATATGTTCATGTAACATATTTGTAGCAAATTTTTCCTGCTTTTGCACTGGGATATTTTCATATGCTTTTGTTGATATTATATATTCCAAGTGTTATCTATTCTAATGGAAACATGAGGTTTCTCAATTTTTAAGATCATCTTATGTATGGAACACTCTTTGATTTGGTTTTTTCTAGACTATGGCACTTGGGCTTACTATTTCTAAAAGTAACCATGCCTCTACGTTAAATAAGGGAAACATAATTCAGGGAATTTTCCAGAGATTATTTATCAATTACAAAGGGGAGGAAGAGATTCCATTACAGTGGGAGAAATATAATAGACACAACTGCAATCAAGTGGTAAAAGTTAATCAGTATTAAAACCAGTATTAGAACAAATTGACATCCTGTGCCTCGTGATGTGATGCCATGAGGAGAATATACATGACTTCTCTGAGGTTCTGGCTAAAAACACACAAGCTCACACTAATCATGAGGAAACAATGAGACAAACCAAAAGTCAGAGCAATTTACAAAACAGCTCTGAATTTCTTAAAAATGTTAATGCCATGAGAAAAAAAGTTTGGGGATGTCTTCTAAATTAATAGAGACAAAAGAGAGCATGAAAACTAAATGCAGTGCTCAATCTTGAATTAATTCATGAATTTAAAAAATCATATTTTAAAGATATTATTGGGAAAATCAGTGAAATTTTTATAAACTGTTGAGTCGTCAATACTTTATACTATGTCTAAATTTTCTTTATTTGAAATTGTATAATGGTTGTGTAAAAGAATATCCTTGCTCTTAGAAGACAGATGCACA
>NW_012105032.1:1316494-1320375 GCF_000951045.1 Mandrillus leucophaeus
TTGTTTATTCAAATAAATGAGTGAATATTTGTAAAGTGCCTAGGTGAACTATTTTATAGTTCTATATATTTATATATATACTTATATATATTTATGTATTTAAGCCCACACAGAGTCATAAATACATGCATGCACAAATATACAAATGAGAAAGAAGGAAATCAAACAAAATGGTGAAACTAGATGAAAGATGTACACTTCTTACATTTTTTCTGTGACTTAAAAATGTATTAAATAAAAAGTAAAAAAAAAAGAAAAAATATATTCTGTTTTATTCAAAAACCCTGTAAAAATCTATTTTTATTTCTGTCTTTAATCACCTTTATTTGTTGGTGGGAATGACAGTACAATCACTGTGGAGAACGGTGTGGAGGTTAAGCAGAAAACTAAAAATAGAGCTGCCATAAAATCTAGCAATCCCACCCCTAGGTATGTACTCAAAAGAAAGGAAATCAGTATGTTGAGGAGATATCTGGACTCTCATGTTTATTCCAAAAGCAACCTATATCTATCAACAGATGAACGCATCAAGAAAATGTGCTATGTATACACAATGAAGTGTTATTCAGCCATTACAAAAAAATGAGATCCTGTCATTTGCAATAGCATGGATGGAACTGGAGGTCATTATGCTGAGTGAAATAAGCCAGGCACAGAAAGACAAATATTACATGCCTTCATGGAGATAGCGAGTAGAAAGATGACTGCTAGAAGCTATGAAGGGTAGTGGGAGGGTGGAGGGTAAGTGGGAATGATTAATGGATACAAAGTTAGTTAGAAATAATAAATAAGTCCTAGTATTTGGTAGCATAACAGGGTGAATATAGTAAAAAATTAATTGTACATTTTAAAATAACTAAGAGTATAATTAGATTTTTTGTAACACAAAGGGTAAATGCTTGAGTTGATGAATATTCCGTTTTCTCTGGTGTAATTATTATGCACTGTATGTCTGTATCGTATCTCATGTATTCCATCAATATATATACCTACTATGTATCCACAAAAATTAAAATAAACACATAAATACAATACTATCTTATATCCACCCTCAATTTTATAAGTTACATCTGAAACTTCTTTCTTCTTCTTCTTTCTTTGATCCATGTGTGTACTAGCTAGTTATAATTCTCTGAATAATTTTTACATGCCTAATGACATACATTACTTTTTTGCTTCCATTTCACAATCTTTACATGTTTTAAGCTATAAGATGCATAACTAACAACTAAACTGAAAATCATATAAACATAAATATACATTGGAGCAACATTTCAGAAAAGATGCATTGTTAATATTTTTAATTTAAAAAATCAAAAATATAAACTTATAATCATATTACATTAAGAAACTCTAATGATTAAATTTCCTCTTTCCTATCCCCAGAAGATGAGTTAGTTTTAAAATTAAATACGGATTTGAAAAACACATGCTTTGAAAGAGGAATTAGAATAAATAGAGAAAACAGTGACAATATTCTCATTATAGGTAATAAACTTGATTTTTTTTGTTTTTTAGTCTATGTACTATTTGAATATCTGAAGATTATATTAGTCATCTTGGCAGATATTAAATGAATAACACAAATACTAGCTTCTTAGTTCAGCTTTGTTTCTTTAAGGAAAACAAGGTTTTTAGACATCTTAAACTTTTATAAAAAAATTTGTGCGTTTGTGTGCATGTTTGTTAAGAGGATGAGGCTAACTCTCTAAAGAAAATCTTTCAGACTTCCATATATACTTACTTCTATTTAGCTTTTAAAACATATTTGCACATTTATCTGCTATTTTATCTAAGTATGTTAATTTATATTTTATGTAAATGATAGTATTTTTCATTTTATTATTATTCATTTTATTTTGTATGTCATTTCAGAGGTCAGTCTTATTTGGAAAAAATACATTACTAATATTTAGGGTCACTCTGAATTCTAGTTCAGCTTTTGGGGGTTTTAGCAATCATTTCTAATTTGGAGCTATTCTTTGTGTACCATGACTATTCAGTGACTATTGAGCATCCCCAAATTACAGTGTTATATGGTATGAAAGTTATAGAAAAAAGAAGATATGAAGCTTCAAAGAATTTTCCCTCCGTTTACCCAAGTATCTTCTGGGATAAAACAATTTAACTACACAATATAGACCAGACATTTTAGTGTACTGTTAATATATGTTCATTATAAAAATTTAATACGGAAAAACATAATGAAGAAAACAAAAATCCCCCTAACTTCTACCACCTAGAGTAACTACTGAAAACACTTTGGAGAATATAGTTCTAAATATCAATTGATACTAATCTGTCTCTTTCTCTGTCCCTATCTATCTATATATTTTCTTCCTCTACAGAGATACCCAAGTGCGATTTTATATTAATAGTTTCACACTACACAAACTATTACACGTTTTGCAATTAAGCATTAAATTATTTTTGGTATATAACTTAGATATCAGTAACACAAATCTATTTTATTATTTTTAAAGCCTAGAGTTTTCATAGCTCTCTCTCTCTCTCTCTCTCTCTCTATATATATATATATATATATATATATATATATTCTAAATTTCTTTCAATAATTGCCAATAGCTGCTTAGGCTCTTATCCTTTTTGCTATTATTTTTTGCTGTGACCACTTTTTGCACTTAGATATTTTCATATTTGATCAATGATCACTAATATAAATTCCTTGAAGAGTATTGCTTGGTCAAATCTAACCCAATTTTAAGTACTATTATACTAAAATGTTTTGGGGTATATAAATTTACACTTCCCATTTCTTGACCAACACTAATTATTTCTATTTTTCTTTAGTCTTTGACAGCATGTCATGCCATTTTACATTTCTATTATTCACATCTCATTTACAAAACCCTTTTAATGTCAAAGTATTTTTTGATAACTGGCTGATTAATATGGCCAGTTATGTTGTTTTGTCCTTTGATATATTCTCAATCATATTTGCTAAATTATTCTTTTTCTGACTGGTAAGATTTATTTACCCATCTCTTAATGTATTATAGACCATATTTGTATTAATATTTTTGAGATTTTATGTGGCTTATTTTCTCATTTTTTTGCTTTCATCATTAAGGTTTTTTTTACACAGAAATAAAGTAAAATAGGATGAGAAGATGTCACTCTACTATGTTTTGTGGAATAGTTTAAATAGCATAGACATTATCTATTCCTTAATAATTTTAAGAATAGCCTTATGTTAACATCTGGGTCTACCCTGTATTTGTGGGGTGAAATGATATATTGTCAATGTGTTTATTCTTTTCAATTTAGTTTATTTTTTCTCTTTTTTGCTCTAAGTGGTTTAATTCATTAATTTGCAGTGTTGTGTGAATGAAGAATTTAAATTTCCAGTATTTCTGTATTTATACGTTGTTCTCATTTTTTTTTATTTGTATCTTAGGACAGTAATAGATTATATGTTGTGTATTTTGATAAAGGATTTCTTTCATTTATAATTTTATTTTCTATTTTCTAATTCATTAATTGCTTCCTGCTTCTCTCCTTAATTGTGAGTTTATTTTTTAAAAGTTCTTGTATTAGTTTCATCATGCATTTATTCTGTTTTGGGGGGGAATATGATTTATACAGTTATGAATTTAATCTTATGATAGCTTTAGCCTATTCCCATAAATCTTGTTAAATACTGTTTTAATTTTATCATTATCTACATCTAGAATCTTTACTAAGGAACATTTCAAGTCCCAAAACTGATTGGCAAAAGCTATGTGGGGTACTATGTTAAAAATAGTAGGGGTAAGGCCGGGCGTAGTGGCTCCCACTTGTAATCCCAGCACTTTGGGAGGCTGAGACGGGTGGATCACCTGAAGTCAGCAGTTTGAGACCAGCCTGGCCAACATGACGAA
>NW_012105032.1:1322290-1324705 GCF_000951045.1 Mandrillus leucophaeus
GTGTGTGTGTGTGTATATATGTGTGTGTGTATATATATATATATCTTTCAAGTTTACTGATTGTCTATTTCATCATCTCTGCTACTAATATTTAAACCATCAATTGATATTTTATTTTTTCCTCAGAGATCTTATCCCAATCAGAATACTTTTCATTTCTAGAAATTCTATTGTTTTTCCAATTTTTCTGCCCTCAATGGTCTCTTTTTCCTTGTTTTTTTTTTATTTCATCATTCATTCATTTATTTTATTAGCTATTTCATACATAGCTAGATTATATTCTGTATGTGATATTACTAAAATCTGAAGTTTTTGGTCATCTAAATATGTTTTTCTTTCTTTGTGTGGTTATTTCAGATAACTCTCTGTACTTCTTTGATTTATTTGTTTTTATTTTTTTTTACCTTAATCTGTGGAAATCCTGAATGTCTAAAATGCACTAAAATTCTTTTGTTTGAGGTTTGTATTTGCTTCTGCCAAGAATTAGTAGGCACTACTAACGTGGAGCTTCTTTAGAACCAATTAAGGTATAGCAACTGAAGAGGAGAGTCTTATAATTTGTTCCTCATCTTGGTGGAAACCAAGATTTGGATTAAAGTGGAAACAATAATAGAGGCATTGACATATGGGAACCCTAATTGTATTTTATTTTTATTTTTATTTATTTATTTTTTGAGATGGAGTTTCACTCTTCTTGCCCAGGCTGGAGTGCAATGGTGCAATCTTGGCTTACTGCAACCACCGCCTCCTGGGTTCAAGTGATTCTCGTGCCTCAGCCTCCTGAGTAGCTGGGATTACAGGCACCCGCCACCACGCCCAGCTAATTTTTTTTTTTTTTTTTTTTGTATTTTTAGTAGAGACAGGGTTTTGCCATGTAGGGCAGGTTGGTCTTGAACTCCTGACCTCAGGTGATCCACCCTCTGGGATTACAGGCATAAGCCACTATGCCTGGCCCTGTATTTTCTTATATAGTTCATACACTCCTACTCTAGTTTCAGGTGGTGCTTTCATGTCCCTCCTTGTAGAGATTTTTCTAATATATAAGGAGCTCAGAAAAAAAGTACATACTAGTGATCATTCACCCAGGATGTACTTCGTTTTTAGTTGCAGAGACTTTTAGAATATCTTGCATTCCATGCTGCTTGAAAAATATTTGTTCTTTGAAATAAATAGAACATTTAAAAAGGTCAGATGTGGAAATGTAGACCAAACCTTTCTTTCAAACATTAAATATTAACCAAAGTATTGCATGAATATTCTTATACCCATATGGCAAAATGCTGAATGTTAAAATACGCACACACAGAAAGATGTGACAATAATGTATTGGCTAAAGTGAAACTGATACTTTGTGATGGAGTCTAAAGCTCAAGCTTTCTTTAATGTCTTTATTATTAAATATTTTCACTTCCAAAAATTATTTTAAAATAGCCAGTTGTCTATTCCATTTTATAAGACATAAATAAAATTGTTGAATGATGTTAATCCTTAGTGTGATTCTGGAGGAAATGGATTCCATAGAATCTTTTTAGTTAATGAATCAGGAATAACCATCATACTCAAATATGATTTCCCAATTTTTAGATTTCTTTTCTTCCTTGGGAACACCAAATATTCTTGGGTTTGGTCATTTAATATAATCCCAAATGGTTTTTCTTGTCTCTATCTCCTTCAGTTCTTCTCTGATCTTAGTTATTTCTTGTCTTCTTCTAGCTTTTTAATTTGTTTGTTCTTGCTTCTCCAGTTCTTTCAATTGTGATGTTAGAGTGTCAATTTTAGATCTTTCTCACTTTTTCCTGTGGGTATTTAGTGATATAAATTTTCCTGTAAACACTGCTTTAGCTGTGTCCCAGAGATTCTGGCACATTGCGTCTTTATTCTCATTGGTTTCAAATAACTTATTTATTTCTGCCTTAATTTCGTTATATACCCAGTAGTCATTCAGGAGCAGGTTGTTCAATTTCCATGTTGTTGTGCAGTTTGGAGTGAGTTTCTTAATCATGAATTCTAATTTGATTGCACTGTGGTCTAAGAGACTGTTTGTTATGATTTCCATTCTTTTGCATTTGCTGAGGAGTGTTTTACTTCCAATTATGATGTCAATTTTAGAATAAGTGTGATGTGGTGATTAGAAGAATGTTTATTCTGCTGATTTGTGGTACAGAGTTCTGCAGATGTCTATTAGGTCCACTTGGTCCAGAGCTGGGTTCAAGTCCTGAATATCCTTGTTAACTTTCTGTCTAATGTTGACAGTGGAGTGGTACAGTCTCCCACTATTATTGTGAGGGAGTCTAAGTCTCTTTGTAGGTCTCTAAGAACTTGCTTTATGAATCTGGGTGCTCCTGTATTGGGTGCATACATATTTAGGATATTTAGCTCTTCTTGATGCATTGATCCGTTTACCATTATGTAATG
>NW_012105032.1:1327672-1328886 GCF_000951045.1 Mandrillus leucophaeus
CTTCCTTCCTTCCTTCCCTCCTTCCTTCCTTCCTTCCTTCCTTCCTTCCTTCTTTCCTTCCTTCCTTCCCTCCTTTTCTCCCTCATTCTCTCCTAATATCCCTCTCTTCTTCCTTATTTTCTTTCCTTCATAAAGTGGTATGACACAGGTCTTGATCAATGAGGAACAATATTAGTTCAAACAGAAATGATATTGGCTGCAAATAGTTGATACTAGTTGACCAATGCACAGAGGCTTAAATATATGGTTATTTTTGCTCCCCACATCATTTCTTCATTCATTTACACTTCATTGGTCTAGGATGTGTGTAAAAGTTTCTTTAAACTACTTTTTTTGTTTATTGCCTTACACATCTATATATTTATGTTTCTTTTGGGTTCTGGAAAATTCGCAACCAGTATTGCTTTTAATATTTCTTCTCCATTTTTTCTATTATCTTATACTGTTACTCTCTTTAGATTTACAGTCATGGGCCACATAACAGTGTTTCAGCCAATGATAGACCTCACATACGAAGGTGGTCCTATAAAATCATAATACCATATTTTTACTGTAACTTTTATATGCTTAGATATGTTTAGAAACATAAATACTTCTTACCATTGTTTTACAATTGCCTACAGTATTCAGTAGAGTAACACACTGTTCAGGTCTGTAGTCTAGGACGATAGGCTATACCATATAGGCTAGTTATACACTAGACTAAAACATCTAGGTTTATGTAAGTACATGTTATAATGTTTGCACAATGATGAAATCTCCTAATGGTGCATTTCTCAGAATGTATCCCTATCATTAAATGACACATAATTGTACATTAGACACTTTCTCATTACCATCATTGCTTTTAACCTGGCTTTCTTACATTCCATCCCCATATATATATAAATCTGTTTTTTTTTTTTTTTTTTTTTGAGATGGAGTTTTGCTCTTGTTGCCCAGGCTGGAATGCAATGGCATGATATCCACTCACCACAACCTCTGCCTCCCGGATTCAAGCCATTCTCCTGCCTCAGCCTCCCAAGTAGCTGGGATTCAGGCATGCGCCACCATGCCCAGCTAATTTTGTATTTTTAGTAGAGACGGGGTTTCTCCATATTGGTCAGGCTGGTCTCTAACTTCTGACCTCAGGTGATTTGCCCGCCTTGGCCTCCCAAAGTGCTGGGATTACAGGTGTGAGTCACTGTGCCTGACCAAGATACATATCTTAAGTA
>NW_012105032.1:1331436-1355875 GCF_000951045.1 Mandrillus leucophaeus
CCTGCTTTTTTTTTTCTTTCCATTTGCTTGGTAAATATTCCTCCATCCCTTTATTTTGAGCCTATGTGTGTCTTTGCACGTGAGATGGTGCAAAGATCGTGTGCTCCTAAATACAGCACACCAATGAGTCTTGACTCTTTATCCAGTTTGCCAGTCTGTATCTTAATTGGGGCATGTAGCTTGTTTACATCTAAGGTTAATATTGTTATTTGTGAATTTGATCCTGTCATTATGATGCTAGCTGGTTATTTTGCCTGTTAGTTGATGCAGTTTCTTCATAGTGTTGATGATCTTTCCAGTTTGATATGTTTTTGCAGTGGCTGGTACCAGTTTTTTCTTTCCATATTTAGTGATTTCTTCAGGAGCTCTTGTAAGCCAGGCCTGGTGGTGACAAAATCTCTCAGCATTTGCTTGTCTATAAAGGATTTTATTTCTCCTTCGCTTATGAAGCTTAGTTTGGCTGGACATGAGATTCTCGGTTGAAAATTCTTTTCTTTAAGAATGTTGAATAATGGCCCCCACTCTTTTCTGGCTTTTAAGGTTTCTGATGAGAGATCCACTGTTAGTCTGATGGGCTTCCATTTGTGGGTAACCTGACCTTTCTCTCTGGCTGCCCTTCACATTTTTTCCTTCATTTCAACCTTGCTGAATCTTACAATTATATGTTTTGGGGTTGCTTTTCTCGAGGAGTATCTTTGTTGTGTTCTCTGTATTTCCTGAATTTGAATATTGGCCTGTCTTGGTAGGTTGGGGAAGTTCTCCTGGATAATATCCTTTAGAGTGTTTTCCAACTTGGTTCCATTCTCCCCGTCACTTTCAGGTACACCAATCAAAGATAGGTTTGATCTTCTCACATAGTCCCATATTTCTTAGAGGCTTTGTTCGTTCCTTTTCATTCTTTTTTCTCTACTCTTTTCTTCACACTTTATTTCACTAAGTTGATCTTCAATTTCTGATATCCTTTCTTCCACTTGATCGATTTGGCTATTGACACTTTGTATATGCTTCATGGAGTTCTCGTGCTGTGTTTTTCAGCTCCATCAGTTATTTATATTCTTCTCTAAACTCATTATTCTAGTCAGCAGTTCCTCTAACATTTTATCAAGTTTCCTTGAATCGGGTTAGAACATGCTCCTTTAGCTTGGAGGAGTCTGTTGTTATCCACCGTCTGAGGCCTACTTCTGTCAATTCATCAACTGATTCTCTGTCCGGTTTTGTTGCCTTGTTGGCAAGGAGTTGCCATCCTTTGAAGGAGAAGAGGCATTTTGGTGTTTTGAATTTTCAGCCTCTTTATGCTGGCTTTTCCTCATCTTCGTGAATTTATCTACTTTTGGTCTTTGATGTTGGTGACCTTTGGATGGGACTTTGTGTGGATGTCTTATTCTTTATGTTGAGGCTGTTCCTTTCATTTCTTTCTGTTTGTTAATTTTCCCTCTACCAGTCAGGCCCCTCTGCTTCAGGTCTGCTGGAGTTTGCTGAAGGTCCACTCCAGACTCTGTTTGCCTGGGTATCACTAGTGGTGGCTGCAGAACAGCAAAGATTGCTGCCTGTTCCTTCTTCTGGAAGCTTCATTCCTGAGGGGCATGCACCAGATGCCATCTGGAGCGCTCCTGTATGAGGCATCTGTCTATTCCAGCTGGGAGGTGTCTCCTAGTCAGGCGACACAGTTGTCAGGGACCCACTTGAGGAGGCAGATTACCCCTTAGCAGAGCTTGAGCGCTGTGTTGGGAGATCCGCTGCTCACTTCAGAGCCAGCAGGCAGAAACGTGTAAGTCTGCTGAAGCTGCACCCACAGCTGCCCCTTCCCCTAGGTGCTCTGTCCCAGGGAGACGGGAGTTTTATCTGTAAGCCACTGACTGGGGCTGCTGCCTTTCTTTCAGAGATTCCCTGCCCAGAGAGGAGGAATCTAGAGAGGCACTCTGGCTATAGCAGCTTTGCCGAGCTGCAGTGGGCTCTATTCAATTTGAACTTCCAGGCAGCTTTGTTTACACTGTAAGTGTAAACTACCTTCAGACTTCTCTGCTGGCAGCGAGAATTTCAAGCCAGTGGATCTTACCTTGCTGGGCTCCATGGGGGTGGGATGTGCTGAGCCAGACTACTTGGCTTCCTGACTTCAGTCTCCTTTTCAGGGGAGTGAACGATTCTGTCTCACAGGCATTCGTGGTGCCACTAGGGTATGAAAATAAACTCCTGCAGCTAGCTGAGTGTCTGCCCAAATGGCTGCCCAGTTTTGTGGTTGAAACTGAGGGCTCTGGTGGTGTAGGCACTTAAGGGAATCTCCTGGTCTGCGGGTTGTGAAGACTGTGGGAAAAACATAGTGTCTGGGCTGGAATGCACATTCCTCATGGTACAATCCTTCACGGCTTCCCTTGGCTAAGGTAGGGAGTTCTCCAAGCCCTTGCACTTCCCCTGCTTCTGCTCACCCTCCTTGGGCTGCACCCACTGTCTAATCAGTCCAAATGAGATGAGCTGTGTACCTCATTTGGAAATTCAGAAATCACCCTCTTCTGCATTGATCTTGCTGGAAGCTGCAGACCAGAGGTATTCTTATCCAGCCATTTTACCAGCCCAAAAAGATGTTTCTTATTAGTATTCATTTCAACTACCTGAATAAAGCCTGCAGATTTAATTTTAATAAGAGTTTTTGTGAACATAATTTGGTAAGAAACAGAAAATAGAGGGAATATGTTTTCAAACAAAATTTAGAAGTTTAATTTTTATTTTAATTTACTTTTTAAATTGGCAAGTAATAATTGTACATATTCATGGAGTACATAGTGATATTTTGATACATATAATGTATACTGATCAGACCAGTGTAATCAACATATCCATCAATTCAAACATATATTATTTCTTTGTGTTGGAAATTTTCAATATTCTGCTTCTAGTTATTTGAAAACATAGTATATTATTGTTAACATCCTATGTTAGTATAGAACACTACAGATTATTGCTCGTATCTCACTATAATTTTGTTGCCTTTAACAAATCTCTTTCTATCTCTTTCTTTCCCACACCCTTCAACACCTCTAGTATTCTCTGTTCTACTTTTTACTTCTGTGAAATCAACTTGTTTTTTTTAGCTTCCACATATGAGTGAGAACATGTGGTGTTTAACTTTCTGTTTCTGGCTTATGTCACCCAACATAACGTCCTCTAGTTCCACTCATTTTGCCACAAATGACAGGGTTTCAGTGTCTTTTATGGCTGAATAGCTCTCCATTGTGTATATATACCACAGTTCCTTTATTTATTCATCTTTTGTTGTACACCTATGTTGACTCCATATTTTGGTCATTGTGAACAAAAATGAGGGTGCAGACGTCTTTTGATATAATGATTTCCTTTACTTTGGATGCATTCTTAGTAGTGGGATTGCTGAATCATGAGTTGGTTTTGCAGTGGCGTGATCTGGGCTCACTGCAACCTCTGCCTCCTGGGTTAAATCAATTCTCCTGCCTCAGCCTCCCAAGTTGTTGGGATTACAGGTGCCCATCACCATGCCCAGCTAATTTTTGTATTTTTAGTAGAGATGGGGTTTCTCCATATTGCCCAGTCTGCTCTCAAATTCCTGACCTCAAGTGATTCACCTGCTTCAGCCTCCCAAAATGCAGAAATTACAAGTGTGAGCCACTACCCCCGACCTATTTGTAGTTTTCTGAGCAACCTACAAAATGTTCTCCTTAGCACTACACCACTCCACATTCCCACCAATAGTGTACAACAGTTTCATTTTCTCTGCGTCCTCAACAGCACTTGTTATTTTTTGTCTTTGTAATAATAGCCATCTTCATTGTGCTCCTGACTTGCGTCTTCCTGATGATTAGTGATGCTGAGAATCTTTTCATATATTTTCTAACCTTTCATATACCTTCCACTGGGAAACATCTGTTCAGATTATTTGTCCATTTTTTAATCGGACTGTTTGTTCTTTTGCTGTTGAGACATTTGAGTTCCTTGTATATTATCTTTTGGGGAATTACATTTAGGTCATTGATCTTTGTTTGAGTTTATTTGTGTATAGAGTGAGGAGGGAGTGTAGTTTCATTGTTCTGCATATAGATATCTAGTTTCCCAGGCACCATTTATTGAAGAGACTGTGCTTTCCCCAATGAGTATTCTTGGCAACTTTGTCAAAAATCGATTGGCTATCAATATTTGCATCAATTTTTGGATTCTCCATTTTGTTTCATTGGTTATATGTCTGTTTCTATGGCAGTCCCATGCTATTTTGGTTATTGTAGCTTTGTAGTATATTTTGATGTCTTTTAGTATGATGTCTCCAACTTTCTTCAATTTGCTCAGGATTGCATTAGCTATGTGAGGTCTTTTGTGGTTCTATACAAAGTTTAGTAACTTTCTTTCTATTTCTGTGAAGAGCGTTAAGTTGTCCCTTGATAGAGATTGCATTTAATCTGTAGATTGCATCAGATAGTATCTTCATTTTAAATACTAGTTCTTCCAATCTATAAGCACAGGATGTCTTTTTATTTGTTTGTGTCCTCTTCAATTTCTTTCATTATTAATTTATAATTTTTCTTGTAGAGATCTCTCACCTACTTGGTAAAATTTATTCTTAGAGGTTTTTTGTTTTGTTTTGTTTTGTTTTGTTTTTTGTTTTAATAGCTATCATGAATGAGACTGTTTTCTTGATATCTTTTTTGGCTTGTTCATTTTTCAAGGACTTTTCTTGATTGAACACACTTATTTAAGCACTTAGATTTCTTCCTTATTTAAATTTTAATAAAAACATATGCTCTTGAAAGCATGGAGAGCTTATCATACTAAAAAGATAGTTTTTAAATTTCTAAAAATATAATGCACAATTGATTCATATGAAATGTGGTAAAATGTCACCAACATGCAACTAAACATTTTAAAAGTATCAACGTTTTTGTCTTTAAAAAACTTAAGAAGTTATTTGTCTTAGTGAAAATGTACATACTCAGTGTTAGAAAGTGCATCTTTTTTTATCCTATGTGTGCCTTTTCTTTTTTTTTTTTTTTACAGTTTTTGTTTTTACTGTTTTAAGATGAAAACTTCTTATTGTAAGGTCAACATTAATGTTAATTGTTGCATAAAAAACATTATGTTACATTTATCAATAAACCACAATACTAGTTAGATGTTAGTTGCAATGACACTTCATGAAGAAATAAATACCGTTTTCCCTATAGCTCTGAAACTCATATATTTCTAATAGTTTATAAATACTGATGCTAATACTCTCTCTCTCCCATTTCTAAGAGATTTCTCCATGCACCCAAAACTTATTTTTGTGTGTGAAAAGTAGGTGGCTACATGGGTTGAAAAAAAAATCAGCTGAAACATAAAGAAAAGTTTTTGAACAATGTTTTTCATGCTCATTAAAAGTGTGGCCAAGTATCAGAATCAGTTTTTCCACTTGGCATAAACATTTGCTATGCTTAATATTAGGTGTGCTTACTTGTTATTGGACTTTCATATTCTTTAACATTTAAAAAATGGAGGTTAGCTTCTTTTCTGCAATTTAGTTATGTTATTCTGAAAGAGAAAATGATTTTGATATGACAATAATTTGGGAACTCTTTTAGCAATTACTGGTAGTAAATAAAACTAATAATCATTGTTGTTCAGGAACTGAATTTGTTTACGATAACATTTTTTCAAACTCAGCCCAAAGAAGCCATTTCACTTTTGCTTAGTGACTTATTAATAAGATACACATTATTACACACACCAATGTTCATATTATCTTAAAATGCTTTCAAATAGAATGGGAATTTTTGCAACAACAAAAAATTACACAAACAAGCTTCTATGATTGTGTAAATAAAATGTTTCTACAAGTGAGGCACAAATTCAAATAACCCTATTTAGCCACCATTCTGGAGGAGTTGCTGTTTATTCCTTTATCTAATTTGGTTACCAAAATTTTTATTATGGCTTATCAAATGTGCCCAGTACATCAAGTTCTGCTTATCATAAGGGTTACATTTAATCAGAACTATGGTCAGTCATAAAAGAACCTATATTTATCAAATCAGTGCATAATATTCACAAGAAACCACCAATAATAAACAAAGTAAAAAATACTGTTGAGGGATGGGTGGCAAGACGGCCGAACAGGAAGAGCTCCTGTCTGCAACTACCAGCAAGATCAATGCAGAAGTTGAGTGATTTCTCCATTTCCAACTGAGGAACCTGATTCATCTCATTGGGACTGGTTAGACAGTGGCTGCAGCCCACGAAGGGTGAGCAAAAGCAGGGTGGGGTGTTGCCTCAGGTGGGAAGTGCAAGGGGTCGAGGAATTCCCTGCCCTAGCCAAGGGAAACTTCCTCACCATGCCTTGAGGAACGGTGCATTCCGGCCCAAACACTACACTTATCCCATGGTCTTCACAACCTGCAGACCAGGAGATTCCCTCGGGTGCCTATACCACCAGGACCCTGGGTTTCAAGCACAAAACGGGGCAGCTGTTTTGGCAGACACTGAGCTAGCTGCAGGAGATTTCTTTAATACCCCCGTGTTGCCTGGAATGTCAGTGAGACAGTACTGTTCACTCCCCTGGAAAGGGGGAAAGGGGGCTGAAGCCAGAAAGCTAAGTGGTCTAGCTCAGCAAATACTATGAATACAGAGCTCAGCAAGATAAGATCTACTAACTTGAAATTCTCGCTGCCAGCACAGCAGTCTGAAGTTGACCTGGGACACTCGAGCTTGGTAGATGGAGGGGTGTCCACCATTAATGAGAGTTGAGTAGGTGGTTTTCCCCTCACAGTGTAACCAAAGCCTCCAAGCAGTTCAAACTGAGTGGAACCCACTGCAGCTTGGCAAAGCTGCTGGAGCCAAACTGCCTCTCTAGATTCCTCCTCTCTGGGCAGGGCACCTCTGAAAGAAAGGCAGCAGCCCCATTCAGGGACTTATAGACAAAACTTGAGCTTGGTGGAGGGATGGGCGACCCCCATTACTAAGACTTGAGTAGGCAGTTTTCCCCTCACAGTGTAAACAAAGCCACCAAGTGATTCAAACTGGGCAGAGCCCACTGCAGTTATACAAAGCTGCTGTAGTCACACTGCCTCTCTAGACTCCTCCTCTCTGGGCAGGACATCTCTGAAAGAAAGGCAGCAGCCCCAGTAAGGGGCTTATATATAAAACTCACATCTCCCTGAGACAGAGCACCTGGAGGAAGGGGTGGCTCTGGGTGCTGCCTCGGCAGACTTAAACGTTCCTGCCTGCTGGCTCTGAAGAGAGCAGCAGATCTTCTAGCACAGTGTGTGAGCTCTGCTAAGGGACAGACTGCCTCCTACAGTGGGTCCCTGACCCCTGTGCCTCCTGACTGGGAGACACCTCCCAGCAGAGGTAAACAGACTCCTCATACAGGAGAGCTCTGGCTGGCATCTGGCAGGTGGCCCTCTGGGAGGAAGCTTCCAGAGGAAGGAACAGGCAGCAATCTTTGCTATTCTGCAGCCACTGCTGGTGATACCCAGGCAAACAGGGTCTGGAGTGGAACTCTGGCAAACTCCAGCAGACCTGCAGCAGAGGGGCCTGAGTGTTAGAAAGAAAACTAACAAACAGAAAAGAATAGCATCAACATCAGCAAAAATGACATCCACACAAAAACACTATTTGAAGGTTACCAACATCAAAGACCAAAGGTAGACAAATCCACCAAGATGAGGAAAAACCAGCCCAAAAAGTCTGAAAATTCAAAAAACCAGAATGTCTCTTGTCCTTCAAAGAATCACAATTGCTCACCAGCAAGGGAACAAAACTAGACAAAGAATGAGTCTGATGAATTGATAGAAGTAGGCTTCAGAAGGTGGGTAATAACAAACTCCTGCAAGCTAAAGGAGTGTGTTCTAACCCAATGCAAAGAAGCTAAGAACCTGGAAAAAAAATTAGAGGAATTCCTAATTAGAATAACCAGTTTAGGGAAGAACATAAATGACCTGATGAACCTGAAAAACACAGTATGAGAACTTTGTGAAGCATACACAAGTATCAATAGCTGAATCGATCAAGTGGAAGAAAGGATATCAGAGACTGAAGATCAACTTAATGAAATAAAGCATGAAGACAAGATTAGAGAGGAAAGAATGAAAAGGAACGAACATAACTTCCAAGAAATATGGGACTATGTGAAAAGACCAAAGCTGTGTTTGATTGGTGTACCTGAAAGTGACAGGGAGAATGGAACCAAGTTGGAAAACACTCTAAAGGATATTATTCATGAGAACTTCCCCAACCTACCAAGACAGGCCAATATTCAAATTCAGGAAATAGAGAGAACACCACAAAGGTATTCCTCAAGAAGAGCAACACCAAGACACATAATCGTCAGATTCAGCAAGGTTGAAATGAAGGAAAAAATGTGAAGAGAAACCAGAAGGAAGGTCCGGTTACCCACAAAGGGAAGCTCATCAGACTAACAGCAGATCTCTCTGCAGAAACCTTACAAGCCAGAAGAGAGTGGGGATCAATATTCAACATTCTTAAAGAAAGAATTTTCAACCCAGAATCTCATACCCAGCCAAACTAAGCTTCATGAATGAAGGAGAAATAAAATCCTTTGCAGACGAACGAATGTTGAGAGATTTTGTCACCACCAGGCCTGCCTTACAAGAGCTCCTGAGGGAAGTACTAAATATAGACAGAAAAAATGGTACGAGCCACTGCAAAAACATACAAAATTCTAAAGACCATTGACACTATGAAGAAGCAACCTCAACTAATGGTCAAAATAATCAGCTAGCATCATAACAACAGGATCAAATTCACACATAACAATATTAACCTTAAATGTAAGCAAGCTAAATGCCCCAATTAAAAGACACAGACTGGCAAATTGGATAAAGAATCAAGACCTATTGGTGTGCTGTATTCAGGAGACCCATCTCACATGCAAAGACACACATAGGCTCAAAGTAAAGGGATAGAGGAATATTTACCATGCAAATGGAAAGCCAAACCAAAAAAAAAAAAAAAAAAAATAGGAGAGGTTGCAATTCTAGTCTCTGATAAAACAGGCTTTAAACCAACAGAGATCAAAATGACAAAGAAGGACATTACATAATGGTAAAAGGATCAATGCAACAAGAAGAGCTAAGTAGCCTAAATATATATGTACCCAATGCAGGAGCACCCAGATTCATAAAGCAAATTCTTAGAGACCTATAAATAGACTTTGATTCCCTCACAATAATAGTGGGAGACTGTAACACTCCACTGTCAATATTAGACAGATAAATGAGACAGAACATTAACAAGGATATTCAGGACTTGAACTCAGCTCTGGACCAAGTGGACCAAATAGACATCTACAGAACTCTGTACCCCAAATCAACAGAATCTACATTGTTCTCAGCACCAGACTGCACTTATTATAAAATTGACATCATAATTGGAAGTAAAACACTTCTCAGCAAATGCAAAAGAATGGAAATCATAACAAACAGTCTGTCGGACCATAGTGCAATCAAATTAGAAATCAGGATTAAGAAACTCACTCAAAAACCACAAAACTACATGGAAACTGAACCATCTGCTCCTGAATTACTACTGGGTACATAAGGAAATTAAGGCAGAAATAAATAAGTTATTTGAAAACAATGAGAACAAAGACACAACATACCAGAATCTCTATGACACAGGTAAAGCAGTGTTTACAGGGAAATTTATAGCACTAATTTCCCACAAGAGAAAGTGGGAAAGATCTAAAATTGACACCATAACATCACAATTAACAGAAGTAGAGAAGCAAGAGCAAACAAATTCAAAAGCTAGCAGAAGACAAGAAATAACAAAGATGAGAGCAGAACTGAAGGAGACAGAGACACAAAAAATTCTTCAAAAAATTAATGAATCCAGGTTTTTGAAAAGATTAACAAAATAGATAGACCACTAGCAAGACTAATAAACAAGAAAAGAGAGAAGAATCAAATTAATACAATAAAAAATGATAAAGGGGATATCACCACTGATCCCACAGAAATACCAACTACCATCAAGGAATATTATAAACACTGCTCTACAAATAAGCTAGAAAATCTAGAAGAAATGAATGAATTCCTGAGCACATACACCCTCCCAAGACTAAATCAGGAAGAAGTTGAATCCCTGAATAGATCAATAACAAGTTCTGAAATTGAGGCAATAATTAATAGCCTACCAACCAAACCAAAAAAAAAAAAAAGGCCCAGGACTAGGCAGATTCACAGCCGAATTCTACCAGAGGAGTAAAGAGGAGCTGGAGCATTACTTCTGAAACTATTCCAAAAAGTAGGAAAAAGAGATTTCTCCCTAACTCATTTTATGAGGCCAGCATCACCCTGATAGCAAAACCTGGCACAGACACAAAAACAACAGCAAAAATTTCAGGCCAATATCCCTGATGTACTTCAATGTGAAGATCCTCAATAAAATACTGGCAAACTGAATCCAGCAGCACATCAAAAATCTTATCCACCACGATCAAGATTCCACCACCTAGTTCATCCCTGGGATGCATGGCTGGTTCGACATACACAAATCAATAAATGTAATCCATCGTATAAACAGAAACAATGACAAAGACCACATGATTATCTCAATAGATGCAGAAAATGCCTTTGATAAAATTCAACATTTCTTAATGCTAAAAACTCTCAATAAACTAGGTATTGATGGGACGTATCTCAAAATAATAAGAGCTATTTATGACAAACCCACAGCCAATATCATACTTAATGGGCAAAAGCTGGAAGCATTCCCTTTGAAAACTGGCAAAAGACAAGGATACCCTCTCTCACCACTCCTATTCAACATAGATTGGAAGTTCTGACCAGGACAATCAGGCAAGAAAAAGAAATAAAGGGCATTCAAACAGAAAGAGAGGAAGTCAGATTGTCTCTGTTTGCAGATGACATGATAGTATATTTAGGAAACCCCATCGTCTCAGCCCAAAATCTCTTTAAGCTGATAAGCAACTTCAGCAAAGTCTCAGGATACAAAATCAATGTGCAAATATCACAAGCATTCCTATACACCAATAGTAGACAGAGAACCAAATCATGAGTGAACTACCATTCATGATTGCTACAAAGAGAATAAAATATATAGGAATACAACTTCCAAGGGATGTGAAGGAAGTCTTCAAGGAGAACTACAAACTGCTGCTCAGGTAAATAAGAGAGGACATAAACAAAAGGAAAAACATTCCATGCTCATGGATAGGAAGAATCAATATTGTGAAAATGGCAATACTGCAGAAAGTAATTTATAGATTCTATGCTATCCCCGTCAAGCTCCCATTGGCTTTCTTCACAGAATTAGATGAAAACTGCTTTAAATTTCATATGGAATGAAAAAATAGCACATATAGTCAAGACAATCTTAAGCAAAAATAACAAAGTTGGAGGCATCACACTACCTCACTTCAAACTATACTACAAGACTACCATAACCAAAACAGCATGGTTCTGGTACCAAAATAGATATATAGACCAATGGAACAGAACAGAGTCCTCAGCAATAATGACATACATCTACAACCATCTGATCTTTGACAAACCTGACAAAAACAAGCAATGGGGAAAAGATCTCCTATGTAATAAATGGTGTTAGGAAAACTGGCTAGCCATATGCAGAAAACTAATACTGAACCCCTTCTTTATACCTTATACAAAGATTGACTCAAGATAGATTAAAGGCTTAAATGTAGGACCTAAAACCATAAAAACCTTAGAAGAAAACCTAGGCAATACCATTCAGGACATATGCATGGGCAAAGACTTCATGACTAAAACACCAAAAGCAATGGCAACAAATGCCAAAATTGACAAATGGGATCTACTTAAACTAAAGAGCTTCTGCACAGCAAAACAAACAACCAACCAAAAACAAAACTATCATCAGAGTGAACAGGTAGCCTAGAGAATGAGAGAAAATTTTTGCAATCTCTCCATCTGACAAAGGGCTAATATCCAGAATCTACAAGGAAGTTAAACAAACTTAAAAGAATAAAAATCAACAACCCCATCAAAAAGTGGGCAAATATATGAACAGACACTTCTCAAAAGAAAACATGTATGCAGCCAAGAAACATGAAAAAAAGCTCATCATCACTGGTCGTTAGAGAAATGCAAATCAAAACCACAATGAGATACCGTGGAACTACTAATGTTTATCTGTTTCCAACCTATAATCCAAAACTATCACTATTAGCTTTGTTTCTCAAATTATTTCAGATTTTGTCATTGGAGCTTCTCTTTCATGTTGGCTCCTGTGTCTTTTTAACGTGAGTCCGCCCTTCCTTCTTTCTTTCTTTCTTTCCTTCCTTCCTTCCTTCCTTCCTTCCTTCCTTCCTTCCTTCCTTCCTTCCTTTTCCTTCCTTCCTTCCTTTCTAAGTTGCTTCTGTGTACTGAGCCAGAAAGAATATACATGAGTGCATGTATACTAATCCATATATAAATACATACATCTATAGTTATTTATGTATTTATATATTCGTGTCTATGTTAACATCAACACTGATATTTCTCAGCTAGTTTACCCCACAGGGTTTATTCTTGCCTTCCTTGTTTATTTTATCTAGTCAAAACACTGGTTGCCAAAGTTACTTAGCTTTGTTATTTTTATCTTCAACCCCATTCAGTGAAGTTATGTTATACATTTATAATACAATTGGGTTCATTTTTCTTGTCTACAATCCATCCTGGGATTTCCTGACATCCTGCTTTTGTTTTGTTTGCAATTTCCATACAGTAAAGTTCATCTTTTGTATTGTGTAGTTCTATGGGTTTTGAAAAATGCTTAGTCATGTATCCACCACTGTAGTGCCATGCAAAACAGCTCCATCCTCCTAAAATTTTCCTGTGTGGCCTGTTTGTAGTCAAATAATCTTCCTTCTCACAATCCTTGGCAATTATAGGTCTGTTTAGCATTCCTATAGTTTTACCTTTACCCAAATGCCTTTCAAAGGAAATAATACAATACTTAGCAAAATGTATATCAGATTTAGCCATACTGTTGTGTGAATCAACTGTTCCATTTTCTTGCTAAGTATTAGTACATTCTATGGATATGCTACAGGTTGTTTATCCGTTAACCTGTTGAAGCTTGTCTTGGTTCTTCTTTTTGTGATTATAAAACAAAGTGCTACAAACACGTGTTTGTATGCTTTTGGTAAATACTAGTTTCCAATTATTTTTGTTAAATATCTAAGAGTGGAATTACTGGATCATATGATAAATGTATGTTTACATTTGTAAAAAATTGCTAAACCATCTTCAGAAGTGGCTGAACAATTTTGTGTATCATCTAGCAACTAAAGTTGCTGTTAACCTGCATCATTGCCAGAATTTTATCTTGTCAGGTGTGTGTGTGTTTGTTTTGTTGCCATTCTAATACTTGTGTAGTACATTGTGGTTTTAATTTGTGTTTCCCTAATAACTAATGATGTTGAGCATTTTTTCATATGCTTTCACATATCTATTTTGGTGAAGTGTCTGTTTAGACTTTTAAAAATTTTGTTAAATTTATTAAAATTTGTTAATTTTGTTGCTTTTTGCCTTGTTGACTTTTTAGTGTTATTTATATATTATGCATGTAAGATTTTATTGGATATGTTATTTGATTTGCAAATACTTTCTCTTAGTGTGTGTTACCTTTTCATTCTCTTTACAGTGTCTTTTACAGAGGAAAGTATTCTAATCTTGATAAAGCCTAATTTAACATTTTTAAAGTAGATCATGCTTTGCATTTTATCTTTAAATCTTATTGTTAAATTAAAGATTATGTAGATTATCTTATGTTTTCTTTTAAAAGTTTTATAGTTTTGCTATACATTATGGTAAATTACATATTTCAATTAATTTTTGGATAATGTATGGTATATGCTGTGGTTTATTATTTTGCATAGGGATTTACAGTTGATACAGCAATATTTGTTGAAAAAATCTTTATTAAATTATTGAATTTTTATAAAAAGAAGCAATAAATGATATTCATATAGATCTATTTCTCGGCTCTCTATTCTATTCTGTTGATGTGTATGTTTATTTTTTTCCAATACCACACTGTTTTAATTATTATAGTTTTATAATAAATCCTGAAATTGGATAGTGGGAGCCCTTTCACTTTTTTCTTCTTTTTCTGAGTTGATTTAACTATTGTAGTTTCTTTGTTTTGCCATATATATTTCAGAATCAGCTTCTGATATCTGAATAAAAACTTGCTGGGATTACGATAGAAATATCATTAAGTGCATATAGCAAATGAGAAAGAATGGACATCTTAACAATATTGCATCTTCTAATTCATGAGCATGGAAAATATCTTTTTCATCTCTATAGATTTAGATATTTGATTTCTTTCACTAGTGTTTTGTAAGTTTCAGTGCAGACATTCTTCACATGTTGTGTTAAATATATACCCAAGTACTTAATTTTATTTAGTACTATTCTAACTGATGTCATTTAAAAACTTCAAATTCCAACTATTAATTGCTGTAATATAATAATAAGATTGATTTCTGTATATTTTCCTTGTATTATGAGACCTTGCTAAGTTCACTTATGAGATCTAAGAACTGTTTGTACATTTTGTATGCTGATTGACATGTCCTCTGAAAAGAGAGGCAGTTTTGTTTCTTAGTATACACTTTATATGTCAGTTCTTCATTTTGTCTTACTTTGCAGGCTAAGATCCCCAATGTGATGCTAATAGGAGGAGTGAAAGCAGATATTTGTCTTGACCTTGATATTACAATAGCATTCATTCTTTCACCATTATGTATAGATGTTATCTGTGGGTATGTTCAGTGTTATTTAATAGGCTGCTTCCTTCTCATTGCATTTAAGTGAAAGATTATCTGTGTAAACTTTCATCTTCTGTCCAATTTAAATAACAAAAAAGTTCCAATCATATTTTAAATTTGGAAGTAGCTATTTCTAGTTATGTTATTAAAACTTTCCCAGAAACCTGTTGCTCTGCATCCTCACCAGAATTTGATCTTGTCAGGTATGTGTGTGTGTGTTTGTTTTGTTGCTACTCTTATACTTGTGTAGTGCATTGTGGTTTTAATTTGCATTTCCCTAATAATTAATGGTGTTGAGCATTTTTTATATATTTCCATATATTTCTATTTATTAAGTAGAACAATATAATCTACTTAATAAAAAGCATCTGATAAAACTGTACCACCAGTAAGAGAAACAGCTCTTTATATGCAGTTCCTGTTTAGGAAGTTATAATTTAAGGTTAAGGCCTTAAGATATACCATCCCCTACAATTTATTCAGAACTTTTAGTCTGAGTAAACGTTGCTTCCTACACATTTTATTTATGTATTTATTTCTCTTTCCTATGTGTAGTTTTCTGTTTTTTAAATATAACTGGTTAAAATTGTCAAGTATTGATATTTGATCAGAGAATCTAGAAGTAGAGATTAAAAAGAACGGTTGAATCTCATTCCACTGTGGAAATACATTGACCACCCAACTAACTGTGCTTCATCAACATAAAGCTACAGTTGGGTCCATTAGTCCCTGCAGAAAGAATGCCAGAGGGGCTTTTCTTATTTAGAAAAATGTTTTTTGTTTTTTTTTTTTTTCACATGTATTACTACTTCATACTATCATGCTTTTGCATTTGGGAGGTAAATTGAAAAGAAAGATAAATTCTTTAGCAAATGTTTCTTTTCAGGATAATATCTTTAAATATCTTTCACTGTAAAGACATCATTAAGACTATCACAGAAAGTTTCAACTTCTTTATTACATGAATTTATTATTACTTAGGGGTTTAGAAAAATCTCAAACAGAACAATCTCTGCAGGCAGAGATTAGTTTTGTGAGAAACTAATGAATAGTAATGCATGAAGCAAATAAATGGACGTAAGGGTAGGTCAGAGATGTTTGTGAGAGAAATGACATCTAGAATGAGCTGAAGTACACAGAACCTTTTAGTTATCTCAAGGTGAATTGATCCTTATGAAATGTTTGCTATGTGAAGCTTTATTTGAAGATACCATTCTCCAATTCACAGGAAGGAATAACTTTAGGATTAGGCTGAGTAAGTGACTGGGTTATAAGACCAAGTGTACCAACAAGCAAATTAAACTGCAGTTCTAGAATGTGGTCAAATCAGTTTGCCATGTGTATCTACATAGCTTGACAGACTACAGATGCATCTCCTGGTGGAAGCCGTTCACCTGAATCCAGACAAACAATAGGAAGCAGGTATGTACATCGTGTAGTCAGTTTACCACAGGACCACTGCCTAGAACTTGAACAAGAACATTTCTTTCTGCTTGCCTGTGACTTCATAATAGTCACATAGCTTAATTAATTAGTTATAATACTTAAATACATGAAATGGAATGGCGAGTTTAATTATCTTTTTATTATCCATAGTATTTGAAAGCAGTCAAGATCCTTTATGTGCTACTACTCTATAAGTTAGCAATGACATTAATAAAATTTACATAGCCAATTAGGGAGATATAGCCAGTTATACGAAAGCATATCCTCACTGTTCTGTATGTAACAAGGTTATGATGTGAATAAAGATGCTTTCAGAATGCCTGAAATGCCTCCCAGCTCTCTTCTTTTTCATGATTTATGCCACAACCTTTTTCCCAGATAAAAACTCAATGTTAAATATGTATTATATGTGTGTATATATATGTGTGTATATATATGTATATATTATATGTATATATATTATATGTGTATATATGTGTGTGTGTATGTGTATATATATATAAAATGTTCTTATTTGGTAAAAACATATCTTCTTTTCTTTTTACCTAGCACAAAACAACCTTGTATAATCTTGAAATCCTGCTTGTTAAACCTATAATTTTATACCTTTTTTTTCTGTAGAAAAAAGGCATTTTTAAAAAAAATAAGACATATGATGGTGGACAGTAAATTGCTTTAGCCTAAAAAACAAAACTACAATGGTAACTTTCTAAAGGAGTTTTTAGAACTGTATGAAATTCGGTTTCAAACAAGAAACTTTCATTGAATCAAAAGATTAAAAAAATCTTCCATGGGAGATATAATCTGCACTGACAGCTTTGATATGTAACAGCTAAATTATTAGTTCATCAGATGAACCAAATGTGTAAGCATTACTACCTTTGTAATATAATGGTAAAAATTCAGTTAATGGTCATTAGAGAAATACATTTCAAAATCACACTTAGATACCATCTCATGCCAGTTAGAATGGCAATCATTAAAAAGTCAGGAAACAACAGATGCTGGAGAGGCTGCAGAGAAATAGGAATGATTTTACACTGTTGGCTGGAATTCAAATTAGTTCAACAACTGTGCAAGACAATGTGGCGATTCCTCAAGGATCTAGAACCAGAAATACCATTTGACCCAGCAATCCCATTACGGGGTATAATACCCAAAGGGATATAAATCATTCTATTTTAAAGATACATGCACACATATATTTATTGTAGCAATATTCACAATAGCAAAGACTTGGAACCAACTCAAATCACCATCAATGATAGACTGCATAAAAAAATATGGTACATATACACCATGGAATACTATGCAGTCATAAAAAGGAATGAGATCATGTCCTTTGCAGGGACATGGATGAAGCTGCAAGCCATCATCCTCAGCAAACTAACACAGGAACAGAAAATTAAACACCGTATGTTCTCACTCTTAAGTGGGAGTTGAGCAATGAGAACACATGGACACAGGGAACGGAACAACACACACTGGGGCCTGTCAGGGGTGTGGCAGAGGGGAAAGAATCAGAACAAATAGCTCATGCATGTGGGGTTTAATACCTAGGTGATGGGTTGACAGGTACAGCAGACCACCATGGCACAGGTTTACCTATGGGAAAAAACCTGCACCTTCTGCACATGTACCCCGGAACCTAAAATAAAATAAATTTTGAAAAAAGAAAAAAAATACTGTTATGTGTTGGTGTTAATATAATTCCTTCCATAGTAGATAATTAATGAAAAAATTATAAGCCTGGGTGGCCAGGTAAATTGTTCTTGATTCTGACCCTATTCAGAAGTTATGGGGATTTTTTTTGTCAGTTTTATTCTTTTTGACACTCTCATCTCAGTTCCATGCTGATTTATAAAATCAATCATTTCTTCATTTTAGGGCTAATATAAAAAAATACAAGGATGTATTTCTCATATGTAATGTATATATACCATATACCATATACACTTTATATGTATATAAACATACTCTGTATGTTATATATACTTTTAATGAATTTATCTGTTCACTTATTCAAATTTTACAGAGAAAATTGATCACTAAATTAAAAAGTCTACAAAATATGGTTATAGTTGAGATACTCCCTATTGGATATCTTGAAGCTCCTCCCTAGCCCATTACTTTAAGTAGATAATAATTTATCTCCTTTCCTGTGATTCGGATGATTCTGGGGAAAAAAAAAAAAAAAAAACAATTGAGATACCTTTTCTAAACTCAAAGTGCAAATTGTGAGAAATCTATTGTCTTAATAAACAACATTTGAAAAATAAATTTTTTTTGTTATTAGTTAAATTGATTTAAGATGGCAACTGTGTTTAAAACTTAAAAAACAGTTAAAGAAAAAGTCATCCACATATGAATGTTACACAAACAATAGAGTCAATGGACAGAATCTGGCAACAGTACTTATTTCTGCTTATTAGTAACTTTTCGTAACTCATAGCTCTGCTATCTTTAAGTTAGTAAATTATCTATAACTTGTAATAATAATTAATGTATCTAGAATTTACCCACAAACATAAGTAATGTGTAATTTTTCATTTTAAACTCTTCCAATCAACAAATAACATTGATATAGGGCATTTTCATATTAGAAGCTTACTCTACTTTTGAATGATGAATAACCAGATTAGAGCTTGGATGGACAAAACCCTATTGGAAATTATACTCAGCAAAATTTAGAAAAAAATTGAAAAACAAATGAAAATATATAAAAATTAAACTTTTAAAAAAATTGTGAAAGCATAAATCTGCTGAATATAATTCCAACTTTTAAAAGAATCGAACCCACGTTTTCTGATGCCTTAATTTTTTTTTCTCCAAGTTATTACCTTTGGTCAATCACGAGCAATGTTCTTGAATATTGAAAACACATTTTAGAAGTCATGTCTTTGTTGACCTTTTGAAAATATTTTCCCATTAAGAATAAATAAACCTAGTGAGTAATTATTTATGTAATTGTATAGAAAATAACATTTTTCTTCTTTTGTGTTTCTATATTGATAAAACTCAGTTTGAATCATAACTTCCAAAGGTATCTTTTCACTCTTTTAGCAAGATTAATTACCATTTTATTCCATTGTCTTCTTTATACATGCTAGTTTTCTCCTGTTTTTTTTTCTTTTATTTTCCCCAATATAATCTATTTACTTTGTACATTAATTTTTCAATGGTCTGTTCATTGTTTTCTTTTTTATGTGATCTTCTCATTCCCTCAATACTAGCTGTACATTTTGAAAATATAAATGTTTTGTATATAATAAATATTATATGGGAAAACATTAAAGCAGTCTCCTTGAAAACAGTTTTTAAATATGTAATAAAGAGCTAGGAAAACCTTATATTCTCTCAATTACCATACTGACAGAAAAAATAGAATTTCGTAAAACATATAATTTTTTCTTGGCAGAGTAAATCAGTAATATGAATACACATTTTAATTAGTTTTTGAATCAAAAAGAAACCAAGTTAAAATTTTATCAATTTTTAAAAATCATTTCTGAAAGCAAGCATCAACTGAGACTAAAAAATCTACACAAGTAGATTGTTCACATTGCATTTTACTGTGTAATCACAGTTCAGTATGTGACTAATTTAAATATGTTATGAACTTCATACATGAATAAGAGCCAAAAGCTGAAATAAATAGTTCCTTGGTATGACTTCTCAGTTTAACATGAACCAGAAATGCAGTGAACAATTTGAAATACACTAGAATTATCAAAACCTGGATAGTGTTACTTAATATGAGAACACATATTTCGAACGATGTTATAATGATAATTTTAAAATACATGATTTTTAACATTGCTTACAGTTACATGAGGTTTCTCAGAGTATTTAAAGTGAATATAAATTTGATCACCATTTCTATTTTTTTAATTGTTTTCTTTGTTATTTTATGTATGTACATTTTCTTATTGTGGTATTTTTCAATTACCAGAATATTTTAAAATAAATTACATTATAAATATTGAACAAACAAACACATTTACTCACCCAAGTCTCTTTTTTTCTAAATTTGTGCTTAGAGTTTAAAAATAAACATGGGAGAAAAAATTCAAAATAGGAACACAAGGAATGCGACATTGATTTTAAATGTTTTATACTTTCATGAAGTAAAGTAGTTTGTGCAAATGTCACAGACACTGAAGAGCTAAAATGCGTAATTGCAATCTCTTTGTGAAAAACAACTAAATTTTAAGACCAGAACAAAGAGGCAACCTGGAAAGCTGTAATCAGAATTGTAGGATGAAGGTTACATTGTTTATATAACCTTCTTCTGTAGGTTCTATAACATATTTTATTCATTCTATAACTTCACTAGTTGGGATAAGAGATTATCTCCAGAAAATATGTATAATTATGGTTTAGTCAGAGCCTATACAAAACAATATGCCTTAATGCCAATGCCACAATGTTCTGATTTGGCAGTGCTTTTATGAGCTATCTTACAGGTACAAAGAAGATATATCTTTGTACAGTTAGTAAATTGCTACTTTTCATGACCTTTTGCATGTTTTTCTTAAATAAATTGGTTTGCCTCTTGATTAAAATGAAATATCAAAGTCTGTTCAGATTATAAAGTTACTTTATTATAATAGATTTTTAATTTCTAATTTTCTTGTTTCTACAGAGAGAACTTTGAATTTATTGTTACCCTATGAATTGTGAAAAACACACACACACATTTTAAAAAAATTAATGGATGCCTCTTTCTTGATTAACAAGGCAAATGTACATACAAAAATGTAGTGACGTAAACATTTTTGTTAAAACATACGAACAATGAGCAAACAAAAATCTCCATTCTGTGTTAAGAGCTTTTACAAAGAATCTTTCTGTGATGGTACATGACCTGAAAAACAGAAGTACAAACATAATGGTTCTCTCTGGGAGTAAAGTAAATAACTAGGAGTCTGATTTTGCCATTGATTTTATTTTTGACCTCAGATAGATTTCTGGTCTTTTGTCTTCTCTTCATTTCATGTATTAACTGGAAATAAATTACTAAACCATTTTCAAGCCTTTTTTGAAGAGCACTTGATTCAGGTATATATAATACACAGTTACGTTTATTTTGTTATCATTTTTTCAAGTCATTTTTGTTATTTTTACTTTTATCTTGGATTTGTATGTGTGCGTATGTTTGTACGTTTTCAAACAGACAGCATTTTTAATATTCATTTGTATTGAAAAATCATTCACATGTATTTTCTGTATATATTTTGGTTTGATTCATAGAATAAGTGTTCCACAAAAGTGCCTTAGCTCTTTAACAGGTATTCATTTAAGTGAACACCACTGTAATTTGTTAGTCTCCTGTGATGATTCAAGATGTTCCTCACATTCTGGTTTAAAGTTTGAAAAGGAACAATTTGCATATATTTTTAGAGTTGAACATGCTGAGATGTAGAGAATAAGATGTTGTCTAATAAGACATTCATTACATATACTAGTTTTAAGAATCATTTTTAAGTTCAAATTTTAACATAGTGCAAGATAATAACTATGTTGAGAGCTACTACTGCAGTTCAGATGCTTTTATTTTAATATCTTTTATGCAATTTGCAAAGACACTTTTTTGAAAACAAAGCTTGCTACTGGATCTACCAAAGCAGAAATTTATTATTTAAAAGCAACTATATCTCACATTAGTAGATCAAAAGAGTCCACATAGTTTCAATATCTTTTATGGAATAGAATTTTGAAAGTTTTACCTTAAGACTTTTTCTAGTCAATTTTCAGTAACTTGAAAATTATCTAAAACAATTCCAAGAAAGGAAATGTCACCTTTACTAACACTTTTCTCCAAATGCATTTCTTCCAAAGTCATTTCTAATTAATATATATGTAATTATACATTTAATGTATGCTCATTTTAGAAAAGTGGAAAATAAAAACGTATACAATCTAACAGAGAAATTGGCACATATGATAATTTTGCATATATTTTCCATTATATTTCCATTCAAATGTTGAAATAATTGGAACTATGCTCCACATGCAGTTTGTTTATTGAAAACTTGCATAAAGAAGATCACTATCTGGGACTTTGTCCCTGGTTCCTGAGAGGTAACCTCTAAACCCGTGTAGTTTTTCAAATGATAGAAGGCTTTTGTTATTAATTGTGGGATCTGGAACCAACTTAAGTTTATGCTAATGAGGTGGATCATGTCAGAACACTAAATAGTTTATGGTAGTAAAATGACCAGCAGAATGGGGGCTTGTCATAAAAGAAAAAGCAAGCGCCATCATAGAGTTGGGGCTTTGGGCTACTTGATGTCTTTGTCTAACCTCCAGAGAATGGAATGAGGCTGAAGATTGAGCTCAGTCAAATAACCAATTATTTGGTCAGTCACACCTATATAATGAAGCTCTCCAAAAATATGGAAACTAAAGCTCAGGTGAGTTTTCTTGGCTGGCAATGCACTGTGGAAAACAAAATTAAAATTCTAAGGCCCCCAACCATCTGAATGGTCCTCCTCAGCCAGGGCTCTTAAAATTTAACTTGAAAGACTGGTTCAGGCCATGACAGAAAACAGCAGTCGGACATCCTTATTATACCTGTCTGGCATTAATATCAACACAGATGTTAAGTCTGATAAAAAACATTTTACAACCTATTCTCCCTAAAGCCTGCTACCTAGAGGCTTCATCTGCATGACAAAACTTCCACCTCCACAACCTTATTGCAACCCAGACAGTCCTTTCTATTGATCTCAGGTATTTGGATAAACTCAACCAATTGTCAATCAGAAAAATTTGAAATCTCCCTATAAGCCGGAAGACGCCCCACTTCAAGTCCACTTTTCTTGATCAAACAGAAGTATTTCATAAATGTATTTGATTGAAGTCTCATACCTCTCTAAAATGTATAAAACTAAGCTGCATCGTGACCACCTTGGGCACATTTTCAGGACCTAGTAAGGGCTGTATCCTGGGTCATGGACACTCAAATTTGACTCAGAAAAAATCTCTTCAAATATTTTACAGAGTTTGATTCTTTTCATCGATAATAATCTGGCACCCAAACACGTGGGGCCTCAGAGAAGATTCAGGACTCCAAAGGAGTTGCCCAAACTCAGAGCTAAGGTATCAGCAGGGGCCCATTGAAGCCTCCACGACTTTGACTTTGAGCTTCTCCTCTAGTGGAACTGGTAAGTGCTCCTGAGCCCAGAACCTCCCTTTGATTAAAGGTCCTCGATGTATTCTGAGCTTTTATTTTTGCTCTCCTAGGAAGCTGTTGTTTAAGGATCCTAATTCTAGTTCAGAGGTGCATTTTAAAGGGTCTTCTCCATTGCTTTTTCTCCTGAAATTAATCTTAATTTGGCTTGGCTGGGCGTATTTGCATGAGGAACTGTACTGTTGTTTTCATAGGTAAATGAGAGACTGAGTTTACTCAGCTTGGAAAAGAAAGGGCATTTTGTTCCTTCCAGCTGAAAGGCACCCCTGGGTTACTGGGGGCCTCGTGGGATTGTCTGGGGTGTTGATCTTCCGTGATTTACAGCAGTCCTACAGGGAACTCCCAGTGAAATTAGTTCAAAATAGGCTCGTCCTGGAAGTGTATACAGGAGCTGGTCACTTCCTGCTTTGAGCTCTGCTGACGGGGCTTAGACCTCTTCAGAGGGAAACAGACATGTAATAGACCTCTGGAGAGGGAAAGAGACATGTAATAGACCTCTGGAGAGGGAAAGACACATGTAGGAGGGCAGCAATGACTCAGTGGTAATTTTACAGGATATCTGGGGTGTCAGTTTTTCTTGTTGGAAACCTCTATGGCCGGAGCGCCTTTGCCTGAGTTTTTGTCCTGCCTCCAGGAATAATGAGATATGCAAACAAGTGAAAGGTGAAGAAGAAGAGTTTTATTTAATGTTAGAACAGCTCAGATGAGTGGGTAGCTCCTCTCTGTAGGCAGGTTGCCCAGTGAAACGTTAAGATCTTAGCAGAGAGGAGACTCTGGAGAGGGCGACTCCTCTCCGCAGCAAGTCATTTTGACATCACTGCAGGTCTCTGAAGCTCTCAACAGAGAGGGTAGCGCCTCTTTGTTGGCAGGTTGTCTCTGCAGCTCTCAGTAGAGACTGGACATCCCATCATCTCCAGCTATCAGCAGAGAGAGTACTCCTCTCTGCAGCTGGTTGTCTCTCTGTCTTCTGCTGTGTTCATCCTCTGGCCATCCTCTTGCCATGAAATATAGATATATAATAT
>NW_012105032.1:1356235-1385161 GCF_000951045.1 Mandrillus leucophaeus
TATTATATGCATAAATATATATATAATTTTTTTCCAGAACAATGCTTATGTTTTTTATAGCTAATTGCTATAAGTCTGTAACTAAAATCAAGCTAACAGTAGCTCCACACTTAAAAATCAGTTAGTCTTGTTTTATATCTTCATAAACACAAAACACCATTTTTAGACCTTTATTAATTTAACAAGCAAAAATTACCTTATCCTTTTAATTTGTATATATGCATAAACTATGAACATATACAGTACATTTTTATATATTTTTGGACCATGTGTGCTTTCCATTTAAAATATCTCTTCCTATCTTAATGAAAAATTACTTCTTATTAATTTTCTTAAAGTGTGGTAAAATACACACACAATACATAAAATTTACCATCTTAACCATTGAAAGTTTGCAGTTCAGTAATATTAAATACATTCATATAATTGTGCAATCAACCTGTTAAACTTTTTCATCTTGCAAATCTGAAACTCTATCCCCAGTAATTACAACTGCCCATTTTTCCCTTCTTGAACTCCTGGCAACCACCATTTTACCTTATGTGTCTATAAATTTGACTAGTCCATGTGCATCACTTAAGTGGAACGACATGTTATATGTATTTTTCTGACTTGTGTATTTTGCTTAGCATAACATCCTCAAGGTTCATCTATCTTGTGTAATGTGTCGGACTTTTTTTAAGGCTAATATTTTATTATATGGACATACCACATTTGGTTTAATCATAAATGCATATGACATTAAGGTTGCTTCACCTTTTGTTCATTATGAATAACACTGCTATAAATGTGAGTGTACAAATATCTCTTTGAGATCCAACTTTAAATTCTTTTGGATATATACTCAGAAGTGGTATTGCTTAATCCTATGGTAATATTTGTAACTTTCTGAGGAATCACCATAATGTGTTTCACAATGGCTATATGACTTTTCATTCCCACCAACAGTGCACAGGTGATCTGATTTTTCCACATCCTCGTCAATGTTTGTTACTTTTTGTTTTTCTTGTTTTCTTTCTCTTTTCTTTTCTTTTCTTTCTTTTTTTTTTTTTTTGAGATGGAGTTTCACTCTTGTTACCCAGGCTGAAGTGCAATGGCACAATCTTGGCTCACTGCAATCTACACTTCCTGGGTTCAAGCGATACTCCTGCCTCAGCCTCCCAAGTAGCTAGGATTACAGGCATGCACCACTATGCCCAGCTAATTTTTTGTATTTAGTAGAGATGGGGTTTCACCATGTTGGTCAGGCTGGTCTCGAATTCCTGACCTCAGGTGATCCACCTGCCTTGGCCTCCCAAAGAGCTGGGATTACAGGCATGAGCCATCGCGTCCAGCTGCTTTTTATTTTCTTTAAAATAACTATTCTGATGGGTGTGAAGTAATATCTCATTGTGGTTTTGATTTGCATTTCCTTAGTTATATGAGCATCTTTTCTTATGGTTGTTGGCTTTCCTTATTAATTTTTTATTTTATATACATTTTTCTCCTTTTTGAATTTGTTCCACATGTATTTATTAATTATTGATTATCTTACTTAGGATTTTGTAGGGTTTTGGGCACTTACATGACTCAAACTAAGATATTATCGGGTGGTGCACTAAATTATTTTATGAATATATTAGTCATCTGGGTAAACCTGCTTCAAAATATATTTAACCTTACAATATTAAGGCTATGTACTATACAGTGATTTCTAACATTCCCAGTATGAATATACTTACTTTATTTTACTTATGATGAAAGTATATTTTAAAATATAAATATTGCTGTGGTTTGAATATGTATCCCAAAGTTTATGTGTTTGAAACTTAATCTCAAAACTTATATATTGATCATATATAGATGGACATAGGGCCTTTTGGAGGTAATTAGGGTTAGATGGGGTCCTGAGTGTGGAATCCTCATGATGGGTTAGTGACTTTATTAGAAGATAAAGAGAGACCTGAGCTGGCACACTCTTGCCCTCTGGTGATGTGATGCCCTCCACCATTTTACAATTCAGCAAGAAGGCACCTACCAGATGTCGGTGCCATGCTTGTAGATGTCCCAGACTCCAGAACTGTGAGCTAAATAAAAGTATTTTATATATAAATTATCTAGTCTCTGGAATAATGTTATGGCAACAGAAAATTACTAACAAATGTATTTAGAGAATAAGGTACAAACCCAGGTACCCCATGAAAAAACAAATGTTAATTCTCTTAGTCTTTGTAGCCTGCTGGGTAGCTCATATATGACAGAAATTTGTTTCTTACAATTTTGGAGAGGGGGGTGCTGTCCAAGATATCAGCAGATTCAGTGTCTAATGAGGGCCCATTTCCTCATAGATGGCCACCTTTTCACTGTAAACTCACATACCAGAAGTGATGGGAATCTCTCTTGGATCTCTTTTATAAGGGCACTAGTCTCATTCATGACAGCTTTATCCCCATAACCTAATCACCTCCTACTACTATAAACTTGAGGGTTAGGATTTGAACATATGAATTTTGGGGAGAATACAAACATTTAGATCATAGCATTTTCCCCTGATCCCCCTGAATTTTTGTCTTCTTTACCTACAAAATACATTCATGACATCACCAAAGCCCTAAAAGTCTTCACTTCTTCCAGCACCAACACAAAACTGTAAAGTACAAAGTCTCATCTGAATATCACCTAAATTATTTGTGGGTGAAATTCAAGGTAAGTTTCATTCTGTGAAACATTGCTCTCCAACTGTGAAATTGTAAAATCAAACATGGAATGTGCTTCCAAAATACAGTGGTTAAACAGATATAGGATAAACATTCTTATTCCAAAATGGAGAAATATATGAGAATAAAAACTAACAGTTTCCAAGTAAGTCTGAAATACAACAGGGTAAACAGCATTAAATTGTACAGCTTGAGAATAATCTTCTTTGGTTTAGTGCTTTGCCCTCCAGGCCAACTGGAGATTGGAGGTGGGCACACCTTCCAGACATACTGGGGCAGGACCCAACCTTCTGAACACACTGGAGTTGGGATCCTGCCTTTTAGATACACTGGGGTGTGTGGACCTGCCCCAATGCAATGGGTGGCCTCACCACCATGTTAGATCTCTGTAGTCATCCCAATTCCGATGTGAATTTGTGTTTGAGTTGTATGCCCATGGATCCCCCAGGCTGGAATCATATGCCAGTGTCTCTACCAGTATGCAGTAATGGAAACAGCCTCATTCCCTCTGCTTTGCTGGACAGTTTTCTAATAGTGGTTCTCTTTCATGGTTCTGAGTTCACTGGGTCTTTTGCACTCTAGACCTATAATAGAAAGGGCAACCCTGATGATTTCTGACTTTATTTGGGGGTCATTCTTTTGTTTTCTTGAATAGTAGGTCCTGGCTTCCATTTAAAAGGCTGACTAATATTTTTATCAGGTGTTCATTTAGCCACACCCTTGTTTTTCTCTCCCAAAGACACTTTCTTATTCTTCACAATATGGATAAGTTAAAAATTCACCAAATCTGTAATTTCTGCTTCACTTTTGATTAACAATTCCATTTTTCAATCATTTTTACCTTCTTTCATTTTACAACAAGCCAAAGGAAACTAAGGCACACCTTAAACCCTTTGCTTAGAAATAGCATCAGCTAAATACCAACTTCTGCTTTCTCCAAAACTCTGGGACACAATTCAGCCATGTTCATTGTTATGTTACAGCAAGAACCACCTTTCCTCTAGTTTCCAATAACATGTCCCTCATTTTCATCTGAGATATCAGAATGACATTTACTTTCTATATTTCTACCAACATTCTGTTTACAATCATTTAAGTATTCTTTTAGAAGAGTGAGTCTCCTCGTCTCTTTCTAGGTCATGACTAGAAATACCCTAAACAATCCACTAATAGCAGTGTAGATTTTTTTCAGCATGCAAATCAAAACTCTTCAATCCTCTGTCTATCACCCCATTCCAAAGCTCCTTTCATATTTTTAGGTGTTTATTCCAGCAGTAACTCAACTTCTTGATAATTTTGTTTTTTTGTTTTCATCCATTTGGGATGCTATCACAAGATACCATATACTGGGTAGCATATGAACAACAGAAATTTATTTCTCACAGTTCTGGAGTTTTGGAACTCCAAGATCAAGGTGTTAGCAAATTTGGTGTCTCTTGATATCCCACTGCCTCATAGATGGCTATCTTCTCAATGTAATATCACAGGGTAGAATGGATTGTAACCGTGCAATGGGTTCACTTTGTCCACTGCCTAGACAGAGCCGATTTATCAGGACAGGGGAATTACAATAGAAAAAGAGTAATTCCTGCACAGCTGGATGTGCGGGAGACTGATGTTTTATTATTACTCGAATCAATCTCCCTGAGAATTCAGGAATCAGAGATTTTAAGGAAAATTTGGTGCATAGGGAGCCAGTGAAGCTGGAGTTCTGATTGGTCAGGTTGGAGACACAATCATAGGGAGTCAAAGCTGTTTCTCTTTGTGCTGGGTAAGTTCCTGGGTGGGCCACAAGAGCAGATGAGCCAGTTTATCAATCTGGGTGGTGCCAGCTAATCCATCAAGTGCAGAGTCCGCAAAATATTTCTAGCACTGATCTTAGAGTTTACAATAGTGATGTTATCCCCAGGAGCAATTTGAGGAGGTTCGGAAACTTGTAGCCTCCAGATGCATGACTCCTAAACCATCATTTCTAATCTTGTGGCTAATTTGTTACTCCTACAAAGGCAATCTAGTCCTCAGGCAAGAAGGAGGTTTGTTCTGGGAAAGTGCTGTTACTGTTTTTGTTTCAAACTATAGACTATATACTAAGTTCTTACCAAAGTTAGTTCAGCCTATGCTCACGAATGAGAAGGACAGTTTGGAGGTTAGTTAGAAGTAAGATGGAGTTGGTTAGGTCAGATCTCTTTCACGGTCCTAGTTATAATTTTTCAATGGTGGTTTCAGGATAAGGGGTCTCCTTTGGGATTCTTTTATGAAGCCATTATAAAGTTCCATTTATGAGAGCTCCATACTCCACCTCAGTGATTTCATTGTTTCCCAAAGGGTTCACCTCCTAAAGTCATCATTTTGGGGTTTAGGATTTCAACATATGAATTTGGGGGAGACACAAAGATTCAGAGCATAGCATTAATATTTTCTCATACTTATATTTAAAGCAAAATAATTACGAAACTATACATGTAGTTCAGATCTAACTTATATGCCTTCATCAACCTCATTCCTTTCCTCTTCAAAGATCAAGTGTTATGCTGTACATGTTACATTTCTGGTTCATATTTCTATTTTTTTTCCTGTATAAAGAAATATTTGCAAAGAAACTATGGATTTTTGTTATGTTTATAATATATATACTTTTTTACCAAACAAACTTCTTTGTATCTGATATTTTACAGAATGTATGATCCCATGGCATTTTCTTTCACTCAGCATTTTTTTCAGGATTGGCTCCTGTTGATACCTAGAAATCTAACTCAATGATTTTAGCTGCTGTATACTATTCCATTGCATGAGTATATTACAATTTACTTATGTAGGTAACTGTTGAAGCATAAAATTATGCAATGAACATTTCTTATTATTAAAATTATTTTAAGAAGTCACAAACAGCTCTAGTTATATAAAAACACATTTAAATTACTGGAAGAAAGTAAACAAGGAATGATTTTTGTGTGTTTGTTTTTCTTAAAAAAAATGGCAAGAAAAAACACATTCTAGTGTCACCCCACAGAAGGCTCCCTTGCATTTTATATTAGAATTCCAAAAAGGTTGATTGCTGTGGTTCGAATGTAGATGTCCCTTCAAAATCCACATGTTGGAACTTAAGACTCACAATGATGATATTAAACCATGGTATCATTGGGAGGTAATTAAGCCATGAGGACTATGCACTCATGGATAGGTTTTATGCCCTTATATAAGAAGCTTCAAAGAGTTGCCTCCAACTTTTACCCCTCTTCCATAGGAAGACATTTGGATGGTGTCATCTATGAGGAAAGGGTTTTCACCAGAAACAGAACCTGCCAGTATCTTAATCTTGAACTGTCTAACTTTCAGAACTGTGAGAAACAAATTTATACTATTTCCAAATTTTCTAGTTTGTGGTATTTTTATAGCTGCATAAAGATTGAGAAACAAATTGGTACAAAGAAGTGGCATATTACTATAGCAAATACCTAAAAATTCTGAACCATGACTTTGGGGAACTCACACTACCTAATATTAAGTGTCATGTTGATTCTATAGTAATCAGGAGTATGTGGTCATTTGGAAAAATCAACAAATCAGAATGGAGTCCAGCAATAAACTCACAGACATGATATATTGATTTTCAGAAAAGGTGCAAAGGCAATGGGCAAATAGGCAAAGCTAGACTGCAGGCTAACCTGAGTCTTGGCAGAATATCTTGAATGCCCTTGGAACAAGGAAAGATAGGCAGCATGGTGGGAGTTGCCATGGGGATTTGGGACTGGATAATGAGTAGAAACTGGAAGAGTTTGAGAGTGATTGCTAGAAACAATCTATATTGCTGTGAAAAGAGTGTTAAGGGCTATTCTGTTGAGGGATCAGAAGAAGGTGGGAACTGTGGGGAAAGGGGGAAAGTTTCTAGAGATTACATAAATGGTCATAATCCAGCTGCTGGTAGAAATATGAATAGTAAAATCAACTCTGATTAGGTCTCAGATGGAAATGAGTGACAAGGTATTGAATATTGAGTGAAAAGACATCATCGTTATAAAGTGGCAAATAACTTAGCTGAATTATGCCTTTGTCCTAGTGTTTGTGGAAGATAGAACTGAGCCATGAATTGGGATATTTGGGAGAAGAATTATCCAAGCAAAATGTTAAGGATGTGACATGGCTTCTCTTGACAGCTTACAATAAAATGTGAGAAGAGAAAAAACAAATTAAAGATAGAGTTTTTTAATCAAAAGAGAAATATAACTAAATAATTTTGAAAATTCTCTGCCTGGATATGTTCCAAAGGATCAAAAGGAATGTTTAGGAAAGAAAACCAAGAGAATGGAAAAGTGACCATTTGATTAAAAGATTATTATGGATAGAAGACACCCAGATACTATTCATTAAGAAATGGAAGAATGATCTCAAAGGCATTTCCGAGATCATCAAAAGCTACTGCTCCCATCACAAGCCCAGAGTGCAATGGCCTGGGAGACACAACTATGTCAAAAAAGAGGCCTCAGTTTCCCTGGGAAACTTGGGGATCATGTCTCAGCACCACTTCAATCCTCTGTTCTCTTTATTTGGCAGAGTGCTCTGCAGCTGCCCGAGCTGTGGCTCAAGTGGACTCAGGTGCATATCGGACCACCCTTCCATAAGGTATAGACCACAGACCTTGGTGGTTTCCACATGGCGTGAACTCTGCAGATACACAGCATGTGTGAGCTGTGGAGCCATAGTTATTTCTGCCTAGATTAAAAAGGATGCCTGAGAGCATCTTAGGGCCCAGGCAGAGAATTACAATGGGGTTAGGACAACCAAAGAGAGATCCCACTAATGAAATGCTCAGTAGATCTCGGAGGATGGAGCCACCTAAGAGGAACCTGATGTAGGCAATGTTTAGTAGATCCATGGGGTCAGGTTTGACCCTAAGACCCTAGAACTGTAGATAAACCAATATGTAATCCCAACTGAGCAGAACCACAGGCATAAGACTTCCACCAGTGAGAACAGTTGTATGGGCTTTGTCTCACAAAAATATAGGGGCAGAATCACCTAGAGCCTCAGGGCCTAATTCCCACCCCAGTGCATTCAGAAGGCAAGACATGGGGACAAAGAAGATTATTCTCAAGTCTCATGATTTAATAATTTTTTTTGTCATGTTGAATTTTGGACTATCTGGGATTTGTCACTCTTTTCTTTCTGCCTATTTCTCCCTTTTTGAATGAAAATGTCTCTTGTATGCCATTGTGTTCTAGAAATAGAAAGTTTCTATGATTTCACAGGCTCACAACTGGAGGGGGAATTTTTCTCAGGAAACATTGTACTTTGAGTCTCACTCATGTCTAACTTATAATATTTAAAGGATACTCTCGACTTATACTTTAGAAGTAATGATGGAATGAGTTACTACATTTTTGGGCTATTGGGATTGAATGAATGTATTCTGTGTGCAATATGAACATAAATTTCGGGGGTCTAGTGGTAGAATGCTAAGGTTTCAATGTGTATGCACATGTGATGTTCATATGTTAAAACTTAACACCTTAGGTGATGGTGTTAAGAAGTCAAGTCCTCGAGAGGTAATTAAACTCCAAAGGCTCTGTTCTCATGGATGGGATTAATGCCTATAAAAGGCTTTGGAGAGCTGCTTCTTTCTTCCCTTTCACCATGTTAGGGCACATAGACAGCATCAACTCTGAGAAAAGGACCCTAAACAGACAGCTAACATGCTCATGCTTTGAACTTCAACTTCTCAGCCTCCAAAACTGTGAGACATAAATGTCTAGTATTTATGGATTATGCAATCTGGAATTTTGTGATAGAAACATGAAAGAACCGAGACACTAGGATTATGGTGTTTCCTAGTTTCTGCTTTTTCTTAAATTTGTGTCCAGCAACACATAGTCATCACTGGGGGAAAATTTTTCATGTCTGCATTCTCCTTTATGATATTTTCTGTAAATTTTAATCTTCTCTATTTTTCTTTGTACATTTTTTATTGTGGTAAAATGTACATAACTTAAAACTTATTATTTTAACTATTTTTAAGGGTATAGTTCAGTGGCATTGAGTATATTCACATTGTTATTCAACCATCGCTATATCCCCGGACAGTTTTCTTCCTCTCAGGTTAAAACCCAAAATCCTTTAAACAGTAACTCACCATTTTCCCCTAATAACAACTGCTGGGAAGCATTACTCTACTTTTCTTCTTTATAGATTTGACTACCCTAGTTACCTCTGAGGACTAAGCTCTGATTTTTTATCATGTCCAAATTCCTTTCTAAGGGATCTGGGGAGTCATGCCCTACAAACCATAAATTTTCATTAGATGGGTTTTATTTAACCCTGTATATTGTGACTTACTTTCCAATCTGACTCTGGCACAACAAGGGAAAAAATCTAAGCTTTTTACCCCAAAATATATTTCCTTGCCATACCTAGAAATTGCCCTTCAAAGTCTCTTGTGGAAAAAACTCACGTTCTATACAGAATATCTTTTCCCCTTTGTTTTCCCTCCTTTCTTTCTGATACAGGTGATAATCAAGTAAAAGCCAGGCACCCTTTTAGGTTCAATAAGAAACATTCTACAACCTGCTCGCTCTCTCTCTGAAGACTGCTGAGAGATTCCTCTGCACAATAATACTTGGTCTCCACAATCCTTTATCTTAGCATGAACATTCCTTTCCATTAATCCCAGGTCTTCAGATAAACTCAACCAATTGTCAACCAGAAAATGTTTAAATTTACCAATAACCTGGAAGCCCCCGCTTTGAGTTGTCCCACTTTTCTGAACCAAACCAATGTATTTCTTAAATGTATTTGATGTCTCATGCCTTCCTAAAATATATAAAACCAAGCTGTACCCCAACCACCTTGGGCACATGTTCTCAGTACCTCCTGAGGGCTGTGTCATGGGCCATAGTCACTTATATTTGGCTCAGAATGAACCTCTTAAAATATTTTACCGAGTTTGACTCTTTTCGTCGACACCTCATATTTATTCTGTTGTTACTGGCTTATTTTACTAAGTCTTGCACACTGTATTTAAGGTTCATCTATGTTGTGGTATGTGTCAGAATTTCCTGTCTTTTTAGGATTAACAAGTACTCTCTTTTATGTTTATACCACATTTTGTGTATTCATTCATCTATGAATGAACACTTGTCTTGCTTCCATTTATTGGCTAATGTAAATAACGCTGCCCTAAACACAAACATGCAAATATTTATTTGAACTTTGCTTTAAGTTCTTTTGGATATATACTGAGCAATAAAATTGCTTTAATATGTAGTAATTCTATGTTAAATTATTTGAGGAACTGCCGTACTGTTTTCATAGTGTCTTCATTGTTTTACATTCCTTTCAGCAGTCCAAAAGGGTTTCTATTTCTCCACATTATTACCAACATTTGTTATTTTCGGTTATGTGTATGCCTGTCTGTGTTTTCATAATAGTCATTAAAATGAGTGTTACTTGGTTTATCATTAAGGTTTAAATTTGCATATCTCTAAGGATTAGTTACCATATTGTTTATCCTTACCATGGTACTGGCTATTTTGGATATTCTGCCTTTTCATATAAACTTTAGGATCAAGTTGCTGATAACCACCAAATAACTTGCAGAGATTATTGGGAAGACCTGACATATTTACAATATTCATCTCCTATCTATGAACACCAAATATCTCCAAATATATTAAGTTCTTCACTGATTTTGTTCAACAGAGTTTATAAATTTCCTGTAAAAATCTTGTACACGTTTTGTTAGAATCATACCTAAAAATTTCATTTTGGAGAGTGTTAATTTAGTTGGTATTGTATTTTAAATTTCAAATTGTCCTTGTTTGTAGGAAAGTAATTGTTTTTTATATTAATCTTGTATTATATCCTGCAACCTTACTATAATCGCTAATCAGGCCAGGAATGGTGACTCTTGCCTGTAATTCCAGCTGCTAAGGATGCTGAGGTGGGAATATAGATTGAGCCTGATAATCTCTCTTTCTACACACACACACAGACACACACACACACGCACACAATTCCAAGGATGAAACTCACTTGATCATAATAAATTATTTATTTGACATGCTGATGGATTTAATTTGCTAGTATTATGTTGAGGATTTTGCATCTATGTTCATCAAGGATATTGGTCTGTGCTATCCTTTTTGCTGCTGTTGTATCACTGCCTAGTTTTGGTACAAAGGTGATACTGGATTTGTAGAATAAGTTATAGAGGGATCCCGCCTCTTCAATTTTGTTGAAATTATTTTAGTATCAGCTTCTGTATGTACATTTGGTAAAAACTGGCTGTGAATCTGTCTGGTCCTGTCCTTTTATTTGCTGGAAGATTTTTATTACTAATTTGACTTCATTGCTCAATATTGATCTGTTCAGAGTTTCTATTTCTTCCTGGTTCAATCTTGGGAGGCTGTATGTTTCCAGCAAAGTATCCATTTCTTCTAGGTTTTCCAGTTTGTGCATTTAGAGATGTTCACAGTAGTCTCTGATGATCTATTGTATTTTTGTGGTATCAATTGTAATGTCATCTTTATCATTTCTTCTCTCTTTTTTTTCCCTAGTTTAGTCTAGCTAGCAGTCAGTCAATATTGTCTATTCTTTCAAAGAACCAGATATACATTTAATTGATTATTTGGATAGTTTTTTTTTTTTTTTTTTTTTTTTTTCTCAATCGTATCTAATTCTTCTGTGTTCTCTGTTAATTCTTTTTTCCCCATAGCTTTTGGTTTTGTTTGTTCTTGCTTTTCTATTTTCTTATGATGCAACCCACATTGTTAATTTAAAATATTTTTAGCTTTTTCATGTAGGTGTTTAATGCTATAAACTTGCTCTGAGCACTGGTTTTTCTGTATACCAGACATTTTGGTATGTTTTGTCTCTATTTTCATTCCTGTTAAAAAAATTGTTGATGTCTGTCTTAATTTTATTGTTTAAACAGGAGCCATTTGCGAGCAAGTTGTTTAGTTTCCATGTATTTGTTTCGTTTTTAGAGTTCTTCTTGGAATTGATTTCTGATTTTTTCTACTGTGGTCGAAATGGATGCTTGACATGGTTTTGATGTTTTTGAATTTATTGAGATTTGGTTTTTTACCACGCATGTGGTAAATTTCAGGGGATGTTCTGTGCACAGGTGAAAAGAATATGTATTATGTGGTTTGGGGGTAAAATGTTCTGTAAATATCTATTAGTTGTATTTGGTCAATAGTACAGTTTATATCCAGAGTTGCTGTGTTGATTTTCTGCATCAATAATCTGGCTAGCAATGTCATTGTGGTGTTGATGTCCACTATTATTATTGTATTGTTGTTAATCTGTTTTCTTAGATTGGGTCGTACTAGTTTTATTAATATGGGTGCTCTGGTGTTGGGTACATATATATTTAGAATAGTTAAATCTTTCTGTTGTGTAGAAACCTTTATCTTATAATGGCCTTCTTTGTCTTGTTTTCTGCTGTTGGCCTAAAATCTATTTTATCCAATATGATAAAGATTACTCCTGATCACATTTATTTTGCATTTGTGTGATATTTCTTTTTCCACCCTTTTACTTTGAGTCCTAATGTACCTTGAAACAGTACATGGGTCTCTTGTAGACAGTAGATGGTTGGGTCTTATTTTTTTATTTTTATTTTTTTTATCTAATTTGCCAGTCTGTATCTTTTGAGTAAACCATTAAGGTCAGTTTCATTCAAAGTCAATATTGATGTGTGAAGTTTTGTTCCTAAAATAGTGAGATGTTTGCAAGGGAGATGTTTTAGAGTTTCAATTCTGGAGTTTTTTTTAAATAAGATCTATGAGTTTTATAGCTGTATGTGCTTTTCTGATGGTGATTATTATCCTTTTGTTTCCATGTTTAAAACTCCTTTAAGCATTTCTTGTGGGAATTGTCTTGTGATAACATATTTCCTTAGAGTTTACTTGTCTGAGAATGACTTCATTTCTCCTTCATTTAAGAAGCTTAGTTTGACAGCACAGAAAATTATTAGCTGACATTATTTTCTTCTTCTCTAAGGTGACTAAAAATAGGCCCCCAATCTCTCCTGGCTATTAGGGTTTCTGGTGACAATTCTGCTGTTAATCAGGTAAGTTTTACTTTTGTGTTAGTGCATTCTAACATGGCTGTAAAAAATACCAGAGACTGGATAGGTTATTTAAAAAAAAAAAAAAAGTTTTAATTGCCTCGTGGTTGCATGGTTGCATGATACTGGTATCTTATCACTTCTGGAAAGGCCTCAGGAAACCTCCAATCATGGTGAGAGGCAAAGGGGAAGCAGGCTTGACTTATATGTCCAGAGTGGGAGCAATAGAGTGAGGAGGAAGGTGCCAAAATCTTTTAAACAACTAGATCTTAGGAGAACTCACTATCACAAGAAGAGCACCAAAATGATGGTGCTAAATCATTCATGAGAAACCACTGCCATGATCCAATTACCTGTGACCAGGCCCTCCCTCAAACATTGGTGGCTACAATTCTACATGAGATTTAGGTGAGGAAACAGATCCAAACAATATCATTCCTCCAATGGCCCCTCCAAATCTCATGTTTTTCTCACATGTCAAAATACAATCATGCCTTCCCAACAATCCCCCAAAGACTTAACTTATTCCAGCATTAACGCAAAAGTTCACAGTCCCAAGTCTCATATGAGACAAGGCTAGTCCCTTCCACCTATATGCTTGTAAAATAAAAGAAAAAAGAGTTAGTTACTTGCAAGATACAATGGAGGGATAGGCATTGACTAAATAATCCTGTTCTAAAAGGGAGAAATCAGCCAAAAGAAAGAGGATATAGGCTCCATGCAAGTCTGAAACCCAGAAGAGCAGTCATTAAATTTTAAAGCTCCAAAATAACCTCCTTTGCCTCCATGCTCCACATCCAGGACATACTGATGCTACAGGTGGGCTCCCAAGTCCTTGGACAGCTCTACCCCTTGGGCAGCTTTGCAGGGAACAGCCTATGCAGCTGCTCTCATGTGCTGGTGCTGGTGCTGAGTGCCTGTGGCCTTTTCAGGTGCATGGTAGAAGCTATCAGTGGCTCTACTATTCCAGGTTCTGGAAGACAGTGGTCATCTTGTACAGCTTCACTAGGCAGTGTCTCAGTGTGTACTCTGTGTGGGAGATCCAACCTGACATTTCCCCTCCCACTCCCCTAGTAGAGGTTCTCTATGAGGGCTCTGCCCCTGCAGCAGGTTTCTACCTGGACATCTAGGCTTTCCCACACATCCTCTGAAATCTAGTAGTAGAATCCCTAGCCTCAACTCTTGCACTCTATGGACTCCACAGGCTTAACACCACATAGAAACTGTCAAGGCTTAGAGGTTGCACCCTCTGCAGCAGCAGCATGAGTTGTACCTTGGCCCCTTTTGGCCATGGCTGGAGCTGGAAAGACTTGGATACAGGGATCAATTTCCTGAGGCTGTACAGGGTGGCAGGGCCCTGGACTTGACCCTCCAAACCATCTTTTCCTCTTAAGCCTCTGGTCATGTGATGGGAAGGGCTTCTATGAAGGTCTGTGAAATGGCTTTGAGGCCTTTTCCCCTTTGTCTTGGCTATCAGCATTTGTAATCTTTTTAGTTATGCAAATATCTGCAGCCTGCTTGAATTCTTCCCATGAAAACGGGCTTTTCTTTTCTAAGGCATGACCAAGCTGCAAAGTTTCAAAACTTTTATGCTCTGCTTCCCTTTTAAATATATGCTCCAGTTTTACATCATTGCTTTGCTCACACATATGAACATAGGCTGTTAGACGTGGCCAGGTCATACCTTGAATGCTTTGCTGCTTAGAAATTTATTCCACCAAATACCCTAAATCATCACTCTCAAGTTCAAAGTTTTACAGATCCTTAGGGCAGGTGCACAGTGCCACCAGGTTCTTTGCTAATGCATAACAAAAGTGATTTTTGCTCCACTTCCCAATAAGTTCCTCATCCCCATCTGAAACTTCATCAGCCAGGACTTCATTGTCCATATCACTACAGGCATTTTGGTCACAACAATTTAACAAGTCCCTAAGAATTTCCAAAATTTCCCTCATGTTTGTCTTCTTCTGACCTCTCCACAATCTTCCAACCTCTGCCCATTGTCCAGTTCCAACACTGCTTTGACATTTTTAGAAATCTTTAGAGCAGTTTCCCACTACTTGGTACCAATTTTCTGTATTAGTGTGTTCTCACATTGATATAAAGAAATACCTGACGCTGGGTAATTTATAAAGAAAAAAACTTAATTTGATCACAGTTCTGCAAGCTGTACAGATAGTATGATGCTGATATCTGCTTGGCTTCTGGAGAGGCCTCAGGAAACTTTCAATCATGACAGAAGGTAAAGGGGAAGCAGGCACATCTTACATGGCCAGAGCAGGAGCAAGAGAGAGAGGGAGAAACTGCCACACAGTCTTAAACAACCAGGTCTCATGAAAAGTCACTTTCACAAGAATAGCAACAAGAGGATAGTGGTAAACCATTCATGAGCAATGTGATAGTTAACTTGATTGAATTGAGGGATACAAAGTAGTAGCCCTGGATGTGTCTGTATGGGTGTTGCCAAAAGAGATTAACATTTGATTCAGTAGGCTGGGGAAGGCAGATCTACCCTTAATCTGGTGAGCACAATCTAATCAGCATCCAGCGTATGTAAAGCAGGCAGAAAAACATGAAGAAACGAGATGGGCATAGCCTCCCAGCTTACAACTTTTGCTCATGCTGCATGCTTCCTGCCCTTGAACATAGGACTCCAAGTTCTTCAATTCTGGTACTCGGACTGGCTCTCCTTGCTCCTCAGCTTGCGGACAGCCTATTCTGAGACCTAGTGATCATGTAAGTTAATATGGAATATACATATATGTTATATAGGAGCTGTGACAAAATGACCACTGTCCTCCAGACCCTGGAATAGTAAAGTCACTGACAGCTTGTATAGTTTTATAGATAGATATAAATATAAATATAAATATATCCTATTAGTTCTGTCCCTCTGAGAGAACCCTGACTAATACAAGACACTTCCGCCATGATCCCATTACCTCCCACAGACCTCACCTTCAACACTGAGGGTTATAATTTCACATGAGATTTGGATGAGGACACAGATTCAAACCATATAAACTTTGTAGATGATTTGACCCTTTTCTCTGGCTGCTTTAAGAATTTTTCTGTATCATTGACCTTGGGTAGTCTGATAACTATATGCCTTGTTCATGTGTGTATTTTTACAATAGCTTGAAGGTTTTCTCTAAAATTCTTGTATCTGCACAACTGATTCCCTAGAGAGATTATGGAATTTTTCTTGAATTATTATGTTTTCTAGGTGGTTTACTTTTTCTTCATTCTCAGGAATGTCTATAAGTCATAGGTTTGATCACTTCACATAATTCTATATTTCTCAAAGCTTTGTTTTTTTAAGTATTTTTTCTTTATTTTTGTTTATCTTAATTCAAAAGACTGATCTCTAGGCTCTGAAATTCTTTCTTCTGCTTAGTCTAGTCTACTGTTAAAGCTTTCCACTGTATCCTGAAGTTTCTTAAGTGATTTTTGTTTAATTTTAAGAAATTCTCTTCATTTTTTTTTAAAAAATATATTCATCTCTACCTTTATTTCCTCAATTGCTTTCATGATTTCTTTGTGTTAATTTTCAGCCTGCTCTTGTACTTCATTATACTTCCTTGTAATCCGTGCTTTGAATACCTTATCTGTCATTTCTGAGTTTTAACTGGTTTTCGGGTCTGTGGCTAGAGAGCTAATATGATTTCTTGGTGGTGTGACTACATTCTGGTTTTTCATGATGCCAGAATTTTCGTGCAGCTTCTTTCTCATCTGGAGAAGTTGGCACTTCCTTTTGAATTTATTTTTGCTTGGATGGTCTCTCTCTCTCTCTCTCCCCATATATATATTCTTCTTTTAGGGAGTATGACTATATAGAGTATGTTGGGTAGGGCCTTTTGTCTTTGCTCCTATGGCTATTTGCACTTCCTTCAGCAGGTATTTTTCTTGGTCTGTGCAGTTTGACCTGCAGACCAGTAGGTGATGCTTATGCATAAGAGGCAATAGAGGCAGGAGCAGCTGTGAATGTATTTGATTTGTGTTTATCTTGAAGTATCTTCTGCTTTCCTTAGGTGATGCGCTGCACACTGGAATGTCTAGTACCCTGAGCTTCAGGTTCAGTGCGGTGGGGGGAACACAGCTGAGCAGAGCTTGACTCCCTGACTTCCTCACTGTTTCCCCAGTGACAAGCACAGATGACTGTGGTGGCTGGGGGAGCTCCTAGTGAGATGCACTGAAGTCATTGCACGGGGTGAATGGTTGTGCCAGCTTCATGTGCTGGATAGGCAGGAATGTGGTTAGCTTTTCTATCACACTTCTGTCCCACTGCTTATGATTCAGATTCACACTTTTGTCTACCTTCAGGCTATGGTGTAGCTGAGACACATGGAAAATGCTTGTCCTGTAGCTCTCTGTGGGAGTGGTTACAGGATGGAACCTCTTTACTCGGCCCAATACAGACAGCTTTACGGCTCACCTCTTCTCCAACGTCGCAAGGCTGATGCTTTGTGTTAAGAAGGGTAAGGGCTCCACATTTTGACCCATGCAGGTGGGCGGCAGTTGTGATGGTGTCTGCTAGTTGGGCTGGCCTGACCTCTGGTGGGTAGGCAGGTGCCAGGAGTGGTGGACTGGGCTAGATAATTTCTTGACTTTCAGGCCCCTAAGTGTCCCACTGGATGGCATACATGAGTCCAGAAGGGGCTAGACAAGGATTATATTATCCCAGAATTTAGGAGCTGCTGTGATTAGGAGGGATGGGTTGGTCTCTGGGTCACTGACAGAACTGTCAGGTTAGGGCAGGCAGAATGCTCAGGCAGTGGAAGCCAGAGGGAAGATCACAGGTTTTAGGGGCTGGGCTGCAGGTGAAATGGTCAGAAAAGAGCAGCGTGGCTGTGCTCCGGGCTTCTTGCTGGGAAAGTTAGGACCCCATGGGCAGTGAAGACTGGCAACTGTGGGGCATATGGCCTGCCTGCAGTTTCCTGCCATAGAAGGAGCACTGGGTTTCACTGTTGGGAGCATGTACAGTTGCCTGGCCTACCCTTATCTTCCCTGGTCCTAGGATGGCAGGGGTGGGCAGAGGCAGCAGTGACACATGCGCAGGATGGCCTATCAAGTTCAGCTACAGCCACAGTCTTCAGATGGGGATAGGGTGGGTGCACTGGGAGACAGTTGCCGTGTAAGTAAGCTCCACTCGGAATAGAGCTACAAAGTCAAGGGGTCACGCAGTGTGCAGTCTACCTTCTCCACCACACTGTGGCTGCAGGTTCCGTCTTACACGCATGCAAAAATGCCCCACCTCCTCATTACATTCCTAGCCTGTGGGTGGCAGTGGCAGAGGCAGGCGTGGTAGCACTTAGGCCCTCAGAGGAATGCCGAGCTGTGGTCACAGCGTTCAACCTGGGGAAGGGGAGCTGCACTGCATCACAAGGTTGTCACTGAAACAGGCAAGTCCTGCATGGGAGGAAGCCACAGAGGTGGAGGATCATGCATTGCATAGTCTGCCCATGCCCCTGTGCCTTGATTTTGGGATCTACTTTGACAGTTCCCAAAAGTGCCCTGCCCCCGTGGATAGCAGAGGCAAAGGCAGCGGTATCAGAGGCTGCAGAGAGCGTATTGCCAGTCTCTGGGAGTTAAGCTGCAGTTGCAGTGTTCAGGTGGGGATGGGGCTGGTGTGCTGGAGGCCTGTCTCCAAAGCAGACAAACTCAATTTGGTGGGGTTCAATGGAGGTGAAGGGTCATGTAACATGTCATCTGCCTGCTGCTTTGTACAATGGGAGTGGTATCTGTCCTGAGGGTAGTATCTGTCCTGGGAGTGTGCAAAAGTGCCTGGCCTCTCTCCTTGGCAAAGCGGTGGCAGCTGGTATGGAGCTGCTTGGGTATCAAAAGCTTGTTGAATTCCATGTGGGCTTGAGCGGTACCTTTGCTCGGTCTCCAGGTAGCTCCCTGTTTCAATCTGGAGACCTGCTGGGGGACGGGGTTCAAAAGGACTCTCCTGTCATGAGGGTTGTAAAGGTCCATGATGAAAGTGTGGAGCCCCTGGGGTCTCTCACTTACTCACGCTTTCCATATGTTAGGAGGCCTCTCCCAGGTTCACACCAGTACTGGCTCTTCAGGCTGCATGGCTTCACTCCTTCTCCTCTGCTTTCTATGATTCCCAGTGCTTCTCTGGTGAATTTAAGGATAGTCCCTTAGACAATCCACTGGAAGTGCCAATATGTACTTACTATTTTAATTCTTCTCCATGATATAGGCATTCACTAGCTGCTTCTAGTCAGCCATCCTGAACAGGGAGAGCTTCTCCCATACTTAGTGTGAGACCTGCTCCAGCTTCTGGAGATAAATTTAACTCATGTGAGTATGGTGTGCCTGCTTTGACTGGGTCCTCCTGGAGTTTTAACTATCAGACTCGTACACACAAAGCCTTAAGCAATTTATCAATTATAGCTTGTGTTTTCCTACTCCTTCACTGTTACCTGTTGTGGTTTCTGCCTATGAGTTTCTTCCCCAATAAGTTCTGACTCTCAGTAAGCCTATCTGCATCTCCAATCTTGGGGGCAATGGTTTTCCCTGTGTGCTTGCATTTCTTATTTATCCAGAAGAGTAGTACATTTTTCAGGCTTCTCAATTTGTTCCCTTGCTAGAAAAAAGTGGCATCTTCCAAGCTCCTTACATGCAGAACTGGAAAACTAAAGCCCTATTTTCAGAATTGTCATGCACAGAATATGTTCTTTAATTTCATTTTTGCATGTTAAAATCTAATGTTAATTGTTATAGGGAATACTAGTTAATAAAATATTTGTTTTATGTTTTCTCCAGACTTTTTCATTTCATATAAATATTATCATATATGTGGTCTTTGTGACTGCCTTCTTTTGCCGAACATTATGTTTTCAACATTTATCTAGTATGTATCAGTATGCTATTCCGTTTTATGGTTAAATAATATTCCACTGTATGCCTACATAACAGTCTGTTTATCTGATCGTCTTTTGATGAACATTTGATTTCTTTCCACTTTTGGGCTATTATTTATAATACTGATGTATTTATAATACTGATGTGAACACTCATGTAAAACATTTTCAGTGGACACAAGTTTTTGTTTCTCTTGAGTATATACCCAAAGTGGAATGAAGAATAGCTGGGTTATGTAGTAAGTATATGTAAAATTTAGAATAACTTTCAAAGTGTTTTACAAAGTACCTGCTACATTTTACATTTTTACAGCCAATGTGTGAGGGTTTTAATTTTTCCACATCCTCACAACACTTGTTTTTATGTTTTTTTTTTTTTTAATTATAGCTTTCCTCTTTGCTATGAAATGGTTACTCATCTTTGTTTCTATTTTCATATCCCTGATGACTAACAATATTGAATATCTTTTATATGTGCCAATTGGATATTTTATATACGAATTGAAGAAATGTTTATTAATGTTTTTGCCTATATTATTTGTCTTTTTATTATTCAGTTGTATGAGTTCTCCAGATAATCTTGACACAAGTCTCTCATCAGATTCATGATCTGCAAATACTGTGTTTCATTCTGTGTGTAAACATCTTTATAACCTCGGCTTTACTTTGACTAATGTCTGAAATGGCTATCAATGTAAGACATAAGCATTTGCCTTGTCTCAATGTGCCTCCCAGAATTTGCATCTTGAGACTAAATCACCGACATAGTGGTATTAAGAGGTGGGGTCTTTAGGAAGTGATTAAATTGAGGGAGAAAGTCCACATGGATTGAATTGGGGCCCTTATAAAAAAGGCTTGGGGGAATGAGTTTACTCTCCTGGGCTTTTCTACCATATGGTGATACAATGTTCATCCCCTTTTTGTCCTTCCCATCCCTTCCATCACATGAGGATATCTAGATGATGCCATGTGTAAGGAACAGGCCTTCACTGGAAACCAAATGTACCAGTGTCTGGAGATTGGACTTTCCATCTCCCAGAAATGGGAGGAAATACATTTCTGTTCTTTATAAATTACCTAGTCTCAGGTATTTTGTTATACCAGCACAAACAGACAAGATAATATTCTTACACAAATTAATATAAATCTAGAAGGGTGGGACACATGAGAACAATTTGTCAATAAGTAGTTTTAACTAAAATACTGGGAAAATGAGTTCCTCAATGAAATCAAAATAACAAACAAAATCTATGTGTGTGTGTATATATAATATCTACCTATATCTATATAATCTTGATTTTACATATACACAAAGAAAATATGTTGTAAGATTCCATATGGAGTTGCATTTCAAGAAAAGATTTAGTTTAAACTAAGTTATAAAGAGCAACATTAGATAACACACATTCCTCGTAATTGTCTGAAATCGTATTTCCTTTCATTACAGATAAAGCTTGAAATTTGCGAAAGTATTATTTCCAAAAGTGAAATATGCTAATGTGAAGGTGACTGAATGAATTGTTCAAGGGATGTCTTATTGGAAAAATAAATTTAACTACATCTGTATTAACTTAAGCATAGTATACTGACATTTGCTTACAGCAGTCAACTCCGAGCAATTCTTCTGGCCAAAATGCAGTGACAGTGCTTTGCTTCTATTATCTCAGATTGAAACAGCTTTTGCCCATATTTTCTGGGTGCTAAAAAGCTGAGAGTTTTAAAATTAAGCAGATTTCATTTGACAATTGAGCTAAAATTTTGAGTCAGCTCTAAACTCCTATCTGTTATGTCCTTTTCAGTTTTGGTGACCTTTTACAAAATTTTAAATTTAGTGCCTTAACTTGGTAAAATTGAAAGAACAAAATAAATGTTGTGAGAGAAACTTGATTGCTCTATATTATAATTTGATTGTAAAATAATCACATTTATGATTCTAAGTTCCTTAATAATTGATTTACTAGCAAATATATTATCAAGCAAACACTAGTTAATGCTACTTTGTCAGATATAATAACAATGCAAATTAAACATACAAAATGCATGCCCTCAAGGAATTTATATACCACAACAGGCATAGAAATACAGATACAAATAAATGTATGCACATCATACGACCGAATTTATGATATTTTTAAGTGTTGAAATTATTAGTAATATAACAAATACATAACTCAAGTATTATTTCAATAATGTATAAGGTTATTAATTTTAACTAGCATAGTACCCATGTTATTTTTATTTTGAGACACATTTATCATATATTACTCAAGTATAACAACATGAAACAGAGGACACAACTATATTTTTGATACATTATATTCATAGCTTAAATGTAGCTTATTTTTGGGATGTATGCATATTTATTTAAGCATCTATCTTTTTGTTCCAAGAAAGTAGTTTTGGACTCATGCTACAGCTCATCAATTAATTGCATGGATGAGATACGCAGTTTTTATGCACCTTAAAATTTAAATTATACAGTATGTATGTCAAATGATCTGCAAATTAAATATGCAAGCAATATTACATATAGTTTGGCACAACTATAAGATACCTTTTATAGTGTTTTCTTTTTATTATAAACTCTGCTAACAGGACTAACTTTAAAAATACCTAATCTTTGATCTTCACAAAAATAATGTCAATTGTGTCCTCTCAATGTCCGAATTCTATATGCCACGTGTTAGAAGAAAATTCAATATTTTTTAAAAAGTTACTTATAGATTGTGTCTATTATACACAAACAACCTTTGGTGTCTGAATATCTTATTGCTATAATAATTATGGATGCCTTTTAATAAAATATTAATATAAAATGTTTTAATATTAATATTAATGAACTGTTTTATATTAATTTTCATAATGTATTAATAATACATTAACAAAACAAAGATGCCTATTTGTGCCACTTCTATTCAACAAAGTAATGGAAGTTTTAGCTAGAACAATTAGGAAAAAAAAAAAAAAAAAAAAGAAAAAAGAAGAAATAGAAGACATCCAAGTTGGAAAAGAAAAAGTCATTATTTTTTTATTGAAGATGACATAATCCATATATAGATAACCCTGAAGATTCCCAAAATACTCTTAGAACTAATCAATTTAGCAAAATTGCAAGATTAAAAGAAAAATTAACCCACAAATACCAGTGGCTATTCTGTATACTACTAACAAAAAATCTGAAAAGAAAATCAAGACAAGACGTCCATTGAAAATAGCATCAGAAATAATAAAACTACTTAGGAATAAAATTTAAAATAAGAGGTGAAAAACTTGTACACTCAAAACTAAAGATATTGCTGAATATAATTGAAAAAGACACCAATAATTAGGAAGACACCTTTTGTTCATGGATTTAAAGACTTCATATTGTTAAGCTGCTGCAGTACTACCCAAAGAAATCTGAGAATGAAATGAAATTCTTTTAAATTCCCCATAAAGGTTTTTATAGAAATAGAAATATACTTCCTAAAATTAATATGAAATTTCAAGGGAGACCAAATAGCTAAAGCGATATTGAAAGAAAATTGGAGCTCTTATAGTTTCTGATAGCAAACCTATTACAAAACTAAAGCAATCAAAACAGTCTGGGACTGGGATAAAGAAAGATATATATATACCAATAGAATTGAATAGAGATTGTAGAAAAAAATTGTATAATGTTCATATGATTTTTGACAAGGATGCCAAGACCCATTCCATGGGGAATAAGAGAGTGTTTCAACAAATGTTGAGAAAACTGAGTATCTACATAAAAAAGAATAATAAAGTAGGGCCCTTACCTTACTTTATATACAAAAAACAAAAATGTAGCAAAAACGTATATTTAAACACTAAAACTATAAAACTTTTAGAAGAACATATAAGGACATGATTTGTGTCATTGGATTTGGTAATGATATCTTGAATGGCACAGTAAACAAAAAAAGCACAGAAGACAAAAGAAAAAAAAAAAACAGGATGAATTAGGTTACATCAACATTAAGTTTTTTGGCATCAAAGGGTGCTATCAACAGAAGGAAAAGTCAATCCAGAGAATGGGAGAAAATATTTGTAAATCATATATAACAGGTTAGTATCCGGAATATGTAAAGAACACCTAGAATTCAACAACTTAAAAAACAAAAAAAAAACAAATTATAAAATGGGTAAAAGGCTTGAATAGACATTGAAGATACAAATGGCCAATAAGCATATAACATATGTTCGAGATGACTAATTATTAGGGAAATGCACGTAAAAACCATAATGAGATCACACATTACACCCTTATAATGATTATCCTCAAAGCAAAAAAGAAAGAAAAAAAAAAAGAAAATATGTGTTGTTGAGAATGTGGAGAAATTGGAATCCTTGTGCACTGCCATTAGAATGTAAAGTATTACAGCTGCTGCAAAACACAGTTTGGTAATTCTTCAAAAAATTAAGTATAGAATTACCACATGATGTAATAATTCCACTTCTGTGTATATCAGCAAAAGAACGGAAATCATGGACTCAATCAGATATTTGTACACTCATGTTCATAGCAGCAGAATTCACAAGAGTCAAAAGGTAGAAGCAACCCAAGTGTCCATTCACAGACATACACAAAATGTGGCATATACAGTAGTCTCTCAGTATCTATGGAGGATTGGTTTTAGGGCCTTTTGTGGATACCAAAATCTATGGATGCCCAAGTCCTTAATATAAAAAGATGTAGTATTTGCATTTAACCTATGCACATGTTCTTTTGCATTTTTAATTATCTCTAGATTACTTATAATTCCCCATACAATGTAAGTGCACTGTAAATAGTTGTTATATTCTACTGTTCAGCAAATAATGTCAAGGAAAAATATTTATACAAGCTCAGTACAGAGGCATTTATCTATTTTTTCAAAATAGTTTTGATTCACAGCAATTTGAACCTATGGATGCAGAACCCAAAAATATGGAGGGCCTAATACATGAACAATGCAATATTATTCAGCCTTAAAGAGGAAGACAATTCTGACACATGCTACAACATGGATAAATCTTAAATACATTGTGCAAGATTTACTGAGATAAGCTAGTTATAAAAAGACAAATACACTTATATTTGGTATAGAAGTACTAGAGTAGTCAAATTCACAGAGACAGAAAGTATAATGGTAGTTTCCAGGGGATGGATGTAGGAGAAATGGTTAATTATTGTTTAATGGGTAGATTCTCAGTTTGTGAATATAAAAAGTTCTGGAGGTAGACCGTGGCGATGTCTCCACAACAATGTAAATATAGTTAATGCCACTGAACTGTACACTTAAAAATTGTTAGAATGGGAAATTTTATATTAGTATATCTTACCACAATTTTTAAAAAGTAAATGACAAAAAATAAAATAAATGTTGATTTCATGGAAAGTATTGGTTAAGCCAATTAGAGTTAATTGACAACATATTTGTAGGTCAGGTTCTCAGATAAATGTAGACATAGGCAGTTCTAACATATTAACATTTCCTTTCTCATTAATAGTCATTTATTGTTTATTGAGGCTACTTCTAAATATCGGGGCCCAAATACACTAGTAGTAATACTAATTCCTCATTTCTTTTACTATTTTACTAAGGGCCAGTCACTCTCTGAAATGCTTAAAAATACTAATCCTAATTATTTTTTCAAAAGTAGTCTGGATAAGTATTATTATTATTTCTATTTTACAAATGAAGAAACTCAGGCAGAGAAAAGATAAATCATTTAAACACAGTCACACAGAGAGTAAATGGATTGAGGATTTAAGACCAATGACTCTGCAGAACATTTCCTCTTAACTCCTCTGCCATCTTATGTAGTCCTTTCATCATCCACATTGATAGGTACACTTACACTTCTTTTCCAAATAAATGGAGGTATTGGAGTTTAAATAACTTGTCTGAAATCATACATGTTCAGGATCTATTTTCATGCCTATTTGACTCTGAAAACCTGGCTCTTAAATTACCAACAATATTACAATTCTCCAACTTGCGAAGAGTTTACTTATTTCTCACACAGCCCCAGGATGAACTCAAGACCACAGAATATCACAGTTTTAAACCAGAATATTGACCCCAATGAAAATAAAGAAAAAAATTTGAAAAATAAACAGTAGATCTCATAAGTAAATCAAATAATTTGTTCCTTAAATATAGATACATCACTAACATGCCTGAAAATCTGAAAAAAAAAAAAGAAGAAAGCACAAAATACACACATTAAAAAATATAAATGGGAAAGTGAACACTGATACAGAAGAAGAAAAATGATATAATAACATAATTTACTGAAGTTTATAAAAATAATATCAAAGATATAGATGAAATACCTGACTTTCTGGGAAATATAAAATGACAAAATTGTTTCTTTAAAAAGCTAGAAAATCTAAACAGACAAATTGTCATTGAAGAAATCAGATTTGAAAAAGTAGTAAAATAATTACTTAAAACTTATTAGTCATGGAATAAGTTTTTGTAGGTCAATTATCTTAAATCTTTAGAACACAGATGAATCCAATATTGTTTTAACTCTTTCTGTGATGGGCTGAATTGTGTTCCCCCAAAATTCAGATGTTGAAACTCTAACACTCCATATCTCAGAATGTGACTATTCAGATGTAGCCCCTAAAGATGTAATTAAGTCAAAATGAGGGCATTAGTGTCAAGCCTAATTTAATCTGACCGGTGTTCTTATAAGAAGAGAAAATTTGCACACACAGAGCGACAGCAAGAACATGTGGGCACAGATAAAAGATCATGTGAGGACGCAGCAAGATGACAGCCACTGTCAGCCAAGGAGTGAGGCTTTAGAAAAAAACTAAACTTGTAGATTCCTTGATCTTATACTTCTATTCCTCTAGAACTGTGAGAAATAAATTTCTCTTGTTTAATCCACCCAAGTCTTTGGTATGTTGTTATTGATACAGCTCCGATGAGCAGAGGAACAACGGGGCTCTTGTTTAGTGGGAATTGGATAAAACGACATGGACACATGTGGAGTGGTTTAAAAGAGTGGAGAGTTTAATAGGCAAGAAAGAACGGAGCAGAAAGAAGGAAGAAGCTCCCCTGTACAGAGACAGAGGGAGGGGTCCCCAAAGCCAAGAGAGGAGACCCCATGTGCCACAGAAAAGTGGCTGCTTATATGAGTAGGCTGGAGGAGGTGGTGTCTGATTTGCATAGGGCTCAAGGGATTGGTTTGACCAGGCATGTCATTCACATAGCCCATGAAAAAAACTGGCCCTCCCACCCTAGCCTTTTAATATGCAAATGCAGGGCACCATGATATTCTACACGTGGGAGTATGTGGGGGAGGCCATGTTGCCAGACACATGTGGGGGCAAGGGCAAGAAGGTGGTGGGAATAGCCATGTTTGGGCAGACCCAGTTTCTAATGGCGAGCATTTGCATATCAAAGGTTGCCAGCCTGGCTCTAAGAGCCCGTGCTTTCATGCTAGACAAGAGAAACATTTCTGGAGCTGCTTTAAAACAAAAACTTCCCAAGGACCTCTTTGCCTCTTTATGTGCCTAAAATAGTTTCTTAACAACTCCTATAACATTGTGACAGCCTTATCAAGCTAACAGTTGCAGAACACGAATAAAAAAAAATTACAAACATTTATTTTAAAGCTCACATAATACTGATAGCAAAACTGACATAGCAAATAGATAAAAAAGAAAAATACGGTAAAATTTCAGATGCAAAACCTTAAATAAAATATCAGCTAGAAAAGGTTTAGTCTTAAGTAAATATTTAACATACTTTATTATACTAATCAAAAGCCAGTGGATAAAAATCATAAAATGAGAAGAGTGATATTCAGCAAGATGGAGAATTAGGAGCTGGTGAACTCATATCTCCTTACAACAACAATAATTTTGCAGGCATCCATGAACAAAAGTGCATTTGTGGAAATACAGGGATTGAGGTAGGAGGTTGTGAAACTCTGGTGGCACCTAGGACCTAGGAGTGCCTTTTTAAGAGGCAAGACCCATGCCCCAGTGCTAGACTCAAAAACCATTGTCCTGGTGCCAAACCTGGAAACAGCCTTATTTCCCTGTGGACTTGTCTACAGCACTATTTTACCTTGTTCCTGTGACCAAAACTATCTGCCAAAGGCCCAGGAGGAATCGTGCACACTAGTGTCACTGGGGAAGGCTTTCTGACTTCAGTCCCACAGTAGATACTAAAATGGCTTGCAAATTTAGCCCCAGTCCTTCTTACTGTAGTTTGAGAGCAGCTCTGCCTGAAGGAATACATGCCTGACCATGTCCCTGTAGCCAAGCCAGCTGACATTGGCCCTCCGGCAGATCCTGACATAGTTCTGTAACTCAGCCCAGCCCCTCTAAGCTGCAGTTTGAGAACAGTTCTTTCCACACCGCAGAGGGACCTAGCATTTCCTCTGAAGGCAATTCACCCAGCATTGCCGCTGTAGGCAAGCCTACTGACCTTGGCCTCACTGTGAATCTTAAAACAGCCCTGTCAATTGACTCCAGCTTGTGTCAGCTATGGTCTGAGAAGAGTCCTGCTTTCCCAGGGAGCCACTAGAATACATACCCACTTGTGACACCAATGGCAGGCTTACAGGCCTCAGTCATGGCTACAGACTTGAACCAGCCGTGGACTCAATTCAAAGCCCTTCCAGCCATGGTCTAGGGTCAGTATTACCTGTTTGAGGATTCTCAGAATTACCCAGCATAAGCCCTCCCAGGGACCTAGAAGAAGCAGTACCCGTTCATTACCTGGAAACAGGAAACCCATCTGCAGATTTTGAAGTAGATCCTTATTCCAGTGCCAGATCTGCTGACCAAAGACCTGGAGTCAGTTCAGTCCATTTGAAAAACATATAGGATTCATACTCCCTAGACCCCCTGGTAACAGGCCCACTAACTGCAAATTCTACTGCAAAACCAGTAGCAGTCTCATGACCTGGTTCAAACACGACTTGGCCACAATCTTGGAGATAATCCAGTCAGCACAGGAAATCAACAGGAGAAGGTCTTCATCTGCCAAAAGTAGTCTGTAAATACTGAAAGAAGTGTTTGCTCATTCAAATGCATAGAACAAATGGACCTAAGAGATATATATGGAACATTTTATCCAATAGCAGTAGCACAAATTTTTTCTCAAGTATATATGGAATCTTCATCAGAATATATCATATTTTGGGCCACAAAACAATCCTTAACACATTTAAGAATATTGTAATTATGTGACCACTATGTTACAAAACTAGATATCAACAAGAGGAGAAATTTTGTAAAATTCAGAAATGTGTGAAAATTAAACAACTTGTTCCTAAA
>NW_012105032.1:1385950-1390104 GCF_000951045.1 Mandrillus leucophaeus
ATATACATACGTATGTATATATACACACATATGTATATATACACACATATACATACGTATGTATATATACACACATATATACACATAGGTATATATACACACATATATACACATAGGTATATATACACACATATATACACATAGGTATATATACACATATATGTATTTTTATATTAATTATATACATATATGTGTGTATGTATACACATATATGTGTGTATATATATGTATATATACACTAAATATTTCATATATATAATTTTTTTTGAGATGGAATCTTGCTCTATTGCCCAGACTGGAGTGCAATGACAAGATCTTGACTCACTGCAACTTCCACCTCCCAGGTTCAACGGATTCTCCTGCCTCAGCCTCTCGAGTAGCTGGGATTACAGGTGTGTGTCATCACACCCAGTTAATTTTTTGTATTTTTAGTAGAAATGGGGTTTCACCATGTTGGCCAGGCTGGTCTTGAACTCCTGACCTTGTGATCTGCCAGCTTCAGCCTCCCAAAGTGTTGAGATTACAGGCGTGAGCCACTGCACCCTGCCTATAATTTCATATATGTGTGTGTGTGTGTGTGTGTGTGTCATAATAAATATTATTCAGCTTAAAACAGGAAAAAGACAGTTTCATTTCTGACAGCATGTAGATATTATTGCTAAGTGCAATATGCTAGACACAGAACAACCAATACTGTATGATCTCATTTATATATGGAATCTAAAAAAAGTGGAACACTTAGAAACAGAGAGTAGAACTGTGTTTCCCAGGTGCTGGGCATGGGAAAAATGTGGAGATATTGGTCAAATGGCACAAACTTCCAGTCATAAAATAAACAACTTCTAAAAATCTAACGTACAGCATGGGTAGTGAAGGATGTTGTAATTAATTTCATTCTGATAATCATTACACAATATATACATATATCAAGTTATCACATTGTACACCTTGAAAATATGTAATCTTCATTTGTCAATTAAATGTCTTTAAATTTAAAAACTTACAAAACTGAAAACACACAATGTTCTTAAAAAAATATCTGAAGATATTTTACAAAAGTCAAAATTACGGTGTAATTCCAATTATGTTTTTCAAGATGGCTAACTCGGGCCATCTAATGCCTCTTCTCCTCAGAAAGAAAATCAAATTTACTGGTGAATGGACAAGTTCCAAATGGAAAACTGAGAGAAGAGACCCAGGGCCTGTTGGAGAGCCTACAGGAAGAAGCCCAGATGCAGAAAAGGGAAGCAGCAAGAGTCTAACCGAGATCAACCCCTGGGGAACTCAGAGCCCCATGGAAAGGTTCTGTGGGAGTACTTCGTTCCTCCCCTCACCCCTGTGACAATCTGCTGACTGCCAAACTGTTGGGGAGCCCCTCTGCCTTTGTAACCTAGGGCAATGCTATTGATAGTGATTTAAAAACTTCCCAGTAAAAGAGAACTGAGTGGCCAGTTCATGCAGGTATTGCCTGCACTCCCCTCATACCTACACTGAGATGTCAGGCGCCAGACTGGTTATGCACCCATGGCAAGCCACTGCCATGCCTGGGGATTCTCTACCCTTTAGTTGTCACAGCACTAGACCTCCCACAAACATATCCCACAACCTGCTGTGACACTGGCAAGTATAGCGGACGGGCAGATTCCTAGGTCTCTGCAGGAACCTGTGAGATTTAGCCCTCAGTGGATGCAGCAGTGATTCTTCCCACTAAGGGCTAGCCTGTGTGCACTCAGAGGAAGAGTTTGCATTTTTCATGGTGACTCTACCTCCACTGCAAGTGAGCCCACACCTCTTGGGTGTACTCAGAGTGTGCGACCTAACTCCTTCTTCCTACACAGAACAGCAGCATGCCAGAAAAAGAGGACAGACAAGTCACAGAATTGCCTACCCTGGGCTAGGGGAAGAGGCTCTATCCTGAGCCCATTTGGGTAGTAGCCGTCAGAGACATTTATCTGCAGACTGCAGCAGTACTGCAGCCAGGAACTAAAGGAAAGAGTCTTTACAAACTGAAGGCAATGAGCCCTGAAAACAGAAGTGATAAGGAAGCAGATTATGTTCCTACCAGCTCAGAACAAGGAGATCCTGCACGCTTCTCTGTCCCTTCCTCCAAGATCTCAGCTCACCCAACAAGATCTTTTCTAACCACCCTACCCTGGGTTAGCTGACTCTTATTCTTAAGCACCACGTACTGGACCACAGGCTGATCTGCACTACCAAACAAAATTGTTGCCAGAATGGCTTAGTACTAGTACATGAGATAAGCTTCCTGAGTATTCCACACCCTCAGCACTGCACGAAATACTGTGTCAACTCATATGTCCAATAGATTGCTACAACAAGCAGGATATGAGAAAGTCTCCACACAGAAGCTATCCACAACAAAAGAACACAAACAGATCTTTGGCCCCTTGAGAGCATCCAGAAGTGAAGCAAAATGATTATGCAAAACATACGAAACAGTCATACCTTCAAGAGAAAAAATAAAAAGAAATAAAATACGAAGTTCCATTCAAATATAGCAAATTGAAAAATAAGAAGTGACACATCCCTAACACGAGAAGAAATCAGCACAAGAACTCCAGCATTACAAAAAGCCGGAGTGTCCTGACACCTCCAAAGAATTGCACTAGCTCTCTAGCAATGGATAATAACCAAATTGAAAAGTCTGAAATGACAAATAAAAAATTCAAAGTACAAACGGCAAATAAATATCATGAGATCGAAGACAAAGTACAAAACCTAAACAAAGACACCAAAACAACAATTCAGGATATAAAAGGTGAGACAGCTATATTAACAAAAAGTAGATCTTCAAGAATTGAATTATTATTATTATTATACTTTGAGTTCTGGGATACATGTGCAGAACGTGCAGGTTTCTTACATAGGCATACACCTGCAATGGTGGTTTGCTACACCCATCAATCTGTCATCTACATTAGGTATTTCTCCAAATACTATCCTCCCCCTAGCCCCCCACCCCGAGACAGGTGCTGGTGTGTAATCTTTCCCTCACTGTGTCAATGTGTTCTCATTGTTCAACTCCACTTATGAGTGAGAACATGCAGTGTTTCGTTTTCTGTTCCTGTGTTAGTTTGCTGAGAATAATGGTTTCCAGCTTCATTCATGTCCCTGCAAAAGACATGAACTCATCCTCTTGTATGGCAGCATAGTATTCCATGGTGTATATGTGCCACATTTTCTTTATCCAGGCTATCATTGATGGGCATTTGAGTTGGTTCCAAGTCGTTGCTATTGTGAATAGTGCTGCAACAAAAATACATGTGCATGTGTCTTTATAGCAGAATGATTTATAATCCTTTGAGTATATACCCAGTAAGGGGATTGCTGGGTCAAACGGTATTTCTGGTTCTAGATCCTTGAGAAATCATACTATCTTCTACAATGGTTGAACTGATTTACACTCCCACCAACAGTGAAAAAGCATTCCTATTTCTCTGCATCCTCTCCAGCATCTGTTGTTTCCTGACTTTTTAATGATTGCCATTCTAACTGGCGTGAGATGATAACTCATTGTGGTTTTGATTTGCATTTCTCTAATGACCAGTGATGATGAGCTTTTTTTCATATGCTTGTTGGCCACATAAATGTCTTCTTTTGAGAACTTCCTGTTCATATCCTTCACCCACTTTTTGATGGGGTTATTTATTTTTTCTTGTAAATTTGTTTAAGTTCCTTGTAGCTTTTGGATATTAGCCCTTTGTCAGATGGATAGATTGCAAATATGTTATCCCATTCTGTAGGTTGCCTGTTCACTCTGATGGTAGTTTCTTTTGCTCTGCAGAAGCTCTTTAGTTTAATTAGATCCCATTTGTTAATTTTGACTTTTGTTGCTGTTGCTTTTGGTATTTTAGTCATGAAGTTTTTGCCCATGCCTATGTCCTTAATAGTATTGTCTAAGTTTTCTTCTAGAGTTTTTATGGTTTTAGATATTTTTCAAAATTAATTAATTTATTTTTATTTTTATTTTTGAGAAGGAGTTTTTTGTTCTTGTCACCCAGGCTGAAGTGCAATGGCGCTATCTCAGCTCACTGCAACCTCTGCCTCCTGGGTTTAAGCAATTCTCCTGCCTCAGCCTCCCAAGTAGCCAGGACTACAGACACCCACTATCATGCCTGGCTTTTTTTTTTTTT
>NW_012105032.1:1391329-1392101 GCF_000951045.1 Mandrillus leucophaeus
AAAAAAAAAAAAAAAAATTAAAAGGGAAGTTTAAAACCATTATGAGAACACCCAAAATGGAAACATAACATACAAAAACTTATAAGATTCAGCATAAGCAGTTCTAAGAGTAAAGTTTATAGCAATAAATGCTTTCATTAAGAAAAAAAGATCTCAAATAACAGTCAAATTTTGCACATCAAGAAAAAGAAGAACTTAGCTAAAAGTCAGGATAAATAAGAAAATGCAAACATCAGAACAAAAATAAAAGAGAGGCAAGAAAAGCAATATGAAAGATCAATAAAACTAAGAGTTGGTTTTTTGAAAAGAAGAAATCTGACAAACCTTTAAGTAGACTACCCATATTAGTTAATTCTTGCATTGCTACAAAGAAATACCTGAGACTGGGTAATTTATAAAGACAATACAATGAAATTATAGGCAATCCAATTTCTGGTTACATATCCAAAAGAAATGAAATTAGTACGTCAAAGTGATATCTGGATTTGCATGTTCATTGAGCTTTAGTCACAGTGGCTAAGTTATGGAATCCAACTAAGTGTTCACTGATGTGTATATATATATATATGCTGACTGATATATATATACACACACATATCCTGGGTGACAGAGCAAGATTCCATCTCAAAAAAATTATATATATGAAATATTTTGTGTATATATACACACATATATACACATACATATGTATATATACACATATACACACATATATACACATACATATGTATATATACATACATATATACACATATATGTATATATACACACA
>NW_012105032.1:1400366-1452522 GCF_000951045.1 Mandrillus leucophaeus
GTTTCAGTTTTCTGCATACAGCTAGCCAGTTTTCTCAACACCATTTATTAAATAGGGAATCCTTTCTCCATTGGTTGTTTTTGTCAGATTTGTCAAACATGAGATGGTTTTAGATGTGTGGCATTATTTCTGAAGCCTCTGTTCTGCTCCATTGGTCTACATATCTGTTTTGGTACCAGCACCATGCTGTTTTTGTTACTATAGCCTTGTAGTGTAATTTGAATTCAGGTAGCATGATGCCTCCAGCTTTGTTCTATTCACTTAGGATTGTCTTGGCTATACAAGGTCTTTTTTGGTTCCATATGAAATTTACAGTAATTTTTTCTAATGCTGTGAAGAAAGTCAATGGTAGCTTGATGGGGATAGCATTGAATCTATAAATTACTTTGAGCAGTATGGCCATTTTCACTATATTGATTCTTCCTATTCATGAGTATGGAATTTTTCCATTTCTTTGTGTCCTCTCTTATTTTCTTGAGTGGTGGTTTGTAGTTCCCTTGAAGAGGTCCTTCACATCCCTTTTAAGTTGTATTCCTAGGTATTTTATTCTCTTCATAGCAATTGTGAATGGGAGTGCCCTCCAGATTTGGCTCCATGTTTGCCTATTATTGGTGTATAGGAATGCTTGTGATTTTTGCACATTGATTTTGTATCCTGAGACTGTGCTGAAGTTGCTTATCAGCTTAAGGACATATTGGGCTGAGATGATGAGGTTTTATAAATATCGAATCATGTCATCTGCAAACAGAGACAATTTGACTACCTATCTTCCTATTTGAATACCCTTTTGGCCAGAACTTCCAATACTATGCTGAATAGGAGTGGTGAGAGAGAATATCCTTGTCTTGTGCTGGTTTTCAAAGGGAATGCTTCCAGCTTTTGCCCACTCAGTATGATAATGGCTGTGGGTTTATCATAAATAGTTCTTATTATTTTGAGATATGCTCCATCGATATCTAGTTTATTGAGAGTTTTTAGCATGAAGGGGTGTTGAATTTTATCAATGGCCTTTTCTGCATCTATTGAGATAATCATGTGGTTTTTGTCATTGGTTGTGTTTATGAGATGGATTACGTTTATTGATTTGTGTATGTTGAACCAGCCTTACATCTCAGGAATGAAGCTGACATGATCATGGTGGATAAGCTTTTTGATTTGCTACTGAATTTGTTTACCAGTATTTTATTGAGGATCTTTGCATCGATGTTCATCAGGGATATTGGCCTGAAATTTTCTTTTTTTGTTGTGTCTCTGCCAGGTTTTGGTATCAGGATGATGCTGGCCTCATAAAATTAGTTAAGGAGGAATACTTCTTTCTCTATTTTTTGGAATAGTTTCAGAAGGAATGGTACCAGCTTCTCTTTGTACCTCTGGTAGAATTTGGCTGTGAATCTGTCTGGTCCTGGGATTTTTTTGATTGGTAGGCTATTATATTACTCCCTCAATTTCATAACTGGTTATTGGTCTATTAAGGAATTTGACTTCTTCCTGGTTTAGTCTTGGGAGGGTGTATGTGTCTAGGAATTTACCCATTTCTTCTAGATTTTCTAGTTTATTTGTATAGAGGTGTTTATAGTCTTCTCTGATGGTAGTTTGTGTTTCTGTGGGATCAGTGGTGAGATCTTCTTTATTATTTTTTATTGTGTCTATTTGATTCTTCTCTCTTTTCTTCTTTATTAGTCTGGCTAGTGGTCTATTTATTTTGTTAATCTTTTCAAAAATCAGTTCCTGGATTCATGATTTTTTGAAGGGTTTTTCTTTTCTCTATTTCCTTCAGTTCTTCTCTGATCTTAGTTATTTCATGTCTTCTAGCTTTTGAATTTGTTTGTTCTTGGTTCTCTACTTCTTTTAATTGTGATGTTAGGGTGTTGATTTTAGATCTTTCCTGCTTTGTCTTGTGGGCATTTAGTGCTATAAATTTCCCTCTAAACACTGCTTTAGATGTGTCCAAGAGTTTCTGGTATGTTGTGCCTTTGTTCTCGTTGGTTTCAAATAACTTATTTATTTCTGCCTTAATTTAGTTATTTACCCAGTACTCATCCAGGAGCAGGTTGTTATGTTTCCATGCAGTTGCATGGTTTTTATTGAGTTTCTTAATCCTGAGATCTAATTGGATTGCCCTGTGGTCTGAGAGACTGTTATGATTTCCATTCTTTTGCATTTGCTAAGGAATGTTTTACTTCCAATTATGATATCAATTTTAGAATAAGTGTGATGTGGTACTGAGATGAATGTATATTCTGTTGATTAGAAGTGGAGAGTTCTGTATGTGTCTATGAGGTATGCTTTGTCCAGAGCTGAGTTCAAGTCCTGAATATTCTTGTTAACTTTCTGTCTCATTGATCTGTCTAATATTGACAGTGGGGTGTCAAAGTCTCCCCCTATTATTGTGTGGGAGTCTAAGTCTCTTTGTAGGTCTCTAATAACTTGCTTTATGAATCTGGGTGCTCCTGTATTGGGCACATATATATTTAGGATACTTAGCTCTTCTTGTTGCATTGATCCCTTTACCATTTGGTAATGCCCTTCTTTGTCTGTTTTGATCTTTGTTGGTTTAATTTTTTTTTTTTTTTCATCAGAGACTAGGATTGCAGTCCCTGCTTTTGTTTTCTCTTTCTTTCCATTTGCTTGGTAAATATTCTTCCATCCCTTTATATTGAGTCTATATGTGTCTTTGCACATGAGATGGGTCTCCTGAACACAGCACACCAATGGGTCTTGACTCCTTATCCAGTTTGTCAGTCTGTGTCTTTTCATTTGCGCATTTAGCCTGTTTACTTTTAAGGTTAATATTGTTATGTGTGAATTTGATTCTGTCATTATGTTGCCATTAGTCGATGCAGTTTCTTCATAGTGTCGGTGGTCTTTAGAATTTGATATGTTGTTACAGTGGCTGGTACCGGTTTTTTCTTTCCATATTTAGTGCTTCTTTCAGGAGATCTTTTAAGGCAGGGCTGGTGGTGACAAAATCTCTCAGTATTTGCTTGTCTGTAAATAATTTTATTTCTCCTTCGGTTATGAAGCTTAATTTGACTAGACATGAAATTCTGCATTGATAATTCTTTTCTTTAAGAATGTTGAATATTGGCCCCCACTCTCTTCTGGCTTGTATGGTTTCTTCAGAGAGATCCACGGTTAGTCTGATGGGCTTCCCTTTGTGGGTAACCCAACCTTTCTCTCTGGCTGCCCTTAACATTTTTTTCCCCTTCATTTCAACCTCGGTGAATCTGATGATTATGTGTCTTGAGGTTACTCTTCTCAAGAAGTATCTTTGTGGTGTTCTCTGTATTTCCTGCATTTGAATGTTGACCTGAATGTTTCCCAACCTGCTAGGTTGGGAAAGTTGTCCTGGATAATATCCTGAAGAGTGTTTTCCAACTTTATTTCATTCTCCCTGTCACTTTCAGGTTCACCAATCAAACGTAGGTTTGATCTTTTCACATAGTCCAATATTACTTGGAGGCTTTGTTCATTACCTTTTATTCTTTTTTTCTAATCTTATCTTCATGCTTTATTGTATTAAGTTAATCTTCAGTCTCTGATATTCTTTCTTCCACTTGATCAATTCAGCTATTACTACTTGTGTATGCTTCACAAAGTTCTCATACTGTGTTTTTCAGCTCCATCAGGTTATATTCTCCTCTAAACTGGTTATTCTAGTTAACAATTTCTCTAACTGTTTTGCAAGGTTCTTAGCTTTCTTGCATTGGGTTAGAACATGCTTCTTTAGCTCGGAGGAGTTTGTTATTACCCACCTTCTGAAGCTTATTTCTGTCAATTTATCAAACTCACTCTCCGTCCAGTTTTGTTCTTTTGCTGGCAAGGAGTTTTGATCCTTTGCAGGATAGGAGGCTTTCTGGTTTTTGGAATTTTCAGTATTTTTGCACTGGTTTTTCCTCATCATGGATTTGTCTACCTTTCATCTTTCATGTTGGTGACCTTTGAATGGGGTTTTTGTATAGATATCCTTTTTTGTTAATTTTAAAACAGAAAGGATGCTATTCCTTTCTGTTTGTTAGTTTTCCTTCTAACAGTTAGGCTCCTCTAATGAAGGTCTGCTAGAGTTTGCTGGAGGTCCACTTGAGACCCCGTTTGCCTGAGTATCACCAGCAGAGGCTGCAGAACAGCAAAGATTGCTGCCTGTACCTTCCTCTGGAAACTTCATCCCAGAAGGGCACCTGACAGATGCCTGCTGGAGCTCTCCTGTATGAGATGTCTGTCGACCCCTCCTGGGAGATGTCTCCCAGTCAGGAGGCATGGAGGTCAGGGACCCACTTGAGGAGGCAGTCCATGCCTTAGCAGAGGCCAAGCACTGTGCTGGGAGATCCACTGCTCTCTTCAGAGCCAGTAGGCAGGAACATCTAAGTCTGCTGAAGTTGAGCCACAGCTGCCCCTTGTCCCAGATGCTCTGTCCCAGGAAGATGGGGAGCTTTATCTATAAGCTTCTGATTGGGGCTGCTGCCTTTCTTTCTGAGATGCCCTGCCCAGAGAGGAGGAAACTAGAGAGGCAGTCTGGCTACAGCAGCTTTGCCAAGCTACAGTGGCCTCTGCCCAGTTTGAACTTCCCAGCGGCTTTGTTTACACTGCGAGGGAAAAACCATCTACTCAAGCCTTAGTAATGGCAGACGCCCTTCCCACCACCAAGCTTTAGTGTCCCAGGTCAACTTCAGACTGCTCTGCTGGCAGCGAGAATTTTAAACCAGTGGATCTTAATTTGCTGGGCTCTATGGGGGTTGGATCCGCTAAGCTAGACCACTTGGCTCCCTGACTTCAGCCCCCTTTCCAGGGGTGTAAACAGTACTGTCTCACTGGCATTCCAGGTGCCACTAGGGTATGAAGAAAAAACTCCTGCAGTGAGTTCAGTGTCTGCCCAAATGGCCGCCTAATATTGTGCTTGAAACCCAAGGCCCCTGGTGGTGTAGACACCCGAGGGAATCTCCTGGTCTGTGGGTTTCGAAGACCATGGGAAAAGTATAGTGTCTGGGCTGGAATGCACCATTCTTCACAGCATGGTCCCTCACGGCTTCCCTTGGCTGGGGAGGGAGTTCCTCGACCCCTTGCATTTCCCAGGTGAGGTGATATCCCCAACTTTCTTTGGCTCACCCTGTGTCAGCTGCACCCACTGTAAAACCAGTCCCAGTGAGATGAGTGGGGTACCTCAGTTGGAAGTGCAGAAATCACCTGCCTTCTGAGTTGATCTCACTCAGAGCTGCAGACCAGAGCTGTTCCTATTTGGCCATCTTGCCAGCCCCCTGACTAGAATTGAAAATTTTATTACAGGAATTTCAAAATACAGTTGGAAGATTTAACAGTAAATTAGACCAAGCAGAAGAAAGAATTTCATATCTTCAAGAAAGATTTCTCAAATTAAACCTTTCAGACAATAAAAAAATAATTAACAATGAATGAAAATTTTGAGAAATTTTAAATTATGTAAAGTGACCAAATCTAGACTTATTGGCATTTCTAAAAGAATGTTTTTTAAAAATGAGCAACTTTGAAAACATATTTGGGGGAATACTTCAGGAGAATTTATCTAATCTTGCTAGAAAAGTTGACATTCAGATACAATAAATTCAGAAAACACCTGTGAAACACCATAGAAGATGATGGTCCCCAAGGCGTATAGTTATCAGACTATCCAAAGTCAACAGTAAAGAAAAAATATTGAAGGCAACTTGAGAACAGCGTCAAATCACCTATAAAAGAAATCCCATCAGCCTAACAGCAGGCTTCTCAGTAGAAACTGTATAAAACAGAAGAGATAAGGGTACCTATTTTTAGCCTTCATAAAAGAAAAAAAATGCTAGCCAATAATTTAATGCCCTGTGAAATGAAGCTTTATAAAGGAATAAGAAATAAAGTATTTCCCAGATAAGCAAACATTAATGGAATAAATCAACACCAGACTGCTCCTGCAAGAAATGCTCAAAGGAATTCTAATGACGGAAATGAAAGAATGATATATGCTACCATTAAAGCACACATGAATACAAAGCTCACAGATTCTATAAAGCAATTACATAATTGAGACTACAAAGAAACTAGCTAACAACATTATGATAGGAACAATACTTTACATATCAATATTAACTTTGAACATAAATAGCCTAAATACTTCATTTAAAAGATCCAAAAAATTTACAAGATTCAATCTTTTGTTTCCTTCAAGAAACCCATTTCATGTAAAATGACACCAACAGACTCAAGCTAAAAAGTGGAGAAAAATCAATCATGCAAATGGAAAACGCAAAAGAGCATGGATTGCTATTCTTGTAACACATAAAACAGATTTTAAACCAAAAGCTATTTAAAAGGACAAAGGCTTCACATGAAGAAACAGGATTCAATTCAACAAGAAAATTTAATTATTCTAAATATATATGCAACCAACATCAGAGAATCCAGATTTATAAAACAAATACTACTAGAACTAAGAAAAGAGACAGACAGCCACAGACTAATAGTGGGTGACTTCAACATACCCCTGACTGCACAAGACAGATCATCCAGGTAGAATAGTAATGAAGAAACACTGGACTTAAACTGTATTTTTGATGAAATGGACCTAATAGACATCAACAGAATACTCCATCCAAAACCAAAGAATATACATTTCTATCATCTGTGCATGGAACATTCTGTAAAATTGACCACATGCTTGGTCATAGAGCAAGCCTTAATAAATTGGAAAATTGAAATCATATTAAGCATGTTCACTGACAGTAGTGGAATAAAATTTGAAATTGATACTAAAAGGAATTCTCAAAACCACATAAATACATGGAAACTAAACAACTTGCTCCCAAATAACTTTTTGGTGAACAACAAAATTAAGGTAGAAATTAAAACATTTTAGAAACAGATGAACATAAAGACATACTATACCAAACCTCTGGGATAGAGCAAAGGTAGTTTTAAGAGGAAAGATCACAGCACTAAATCCCTACATCAAAGATTTAGAAAGATTTAAAATTAACAGCCTAACGTTGCACCTCAAGGAACTAGAAAATCACGAACAAACCAAGTCTGAAGCCAGCTGAACAAGAGAAATAACAAAGATCAGGGGAGAACTAAAAGAAATTGAGACAAAAAACATTACAAAGGATCAATGAAACAAAAGGTGGTTATCTGAAAGTATAAAAAAGTGATAGACCTCTAGTTGGATTATCCGATAAAAAAGAGAGAAGATTTAAATAAGCACAATAAGAAATGACAAAGGTGACATTACAATTCATACTACAAAAATGCAAAGGATCCTCAGAGATTATAATGAACATCTCTATGCACACAAACTAGAAAACAGAGAAAATGGATATATTCCTGAGAATATACAACCTCTCAAGATTGAACCAAAAAGAAACTCAAATCCTGAACAAACCAGTAATTAGCTACGAAATTAAGTCAATATCTAAAACAAACAAACAAACAAACAAAAAACTACCAATTCCAAAAATCCCTGGATCAGATGAATTCACAGCTGAATCCTACAAGACATATAAAGAAGAGTTGACACCAATCACGCTGAAAGTATAACAAAAAGTTAAGAACAAGGGATTCTTCTCTAACTCAATCTACAAAAACAATATAATTCTGATTCCAAAATCAGGTAAGGACTCTAAAAAGTAGAAAGCTACAGACCAATATCCCTGATAAACAAAGATATAAAAATCTTCAATGAAACACTAGCAAACCAAATGCAGCAGTATATCAAAAAAAAAACAAGATAATTCTTCACAATTAAGTGACCTTTATCCCTGGAATACAAATAAATAAATACAATTCACCACATAAACAGAACTAAACAAAATATGATCATCTCATTGGATGCAGAAAAAACATTTAATAAAATCCAACATCCCTTCATGATAAAAACCCTCAACAAACTTGGCATTGAAGGAACATACCTCAAAATAATAAAAGCCATGCATGACACATCCATGGCTAACATCATACTAACTGGGAAAAGACTAAAAGTATTTCTCACAAGAAGTGGAACAAAACAAGGATGTCCACTGTCACCACTCCTACTCAACATATCACTGGAAGTCACAGCCAGAGAAACCAGGCAAGAGAAAGAAATAAAAGTCATTCAAATTGGAAAAGAGGAAGTCAGATTATCTCTGCCTATGATGGCATGATTCTACATCTAGAAGGCCCAAAGACTCCTCCAAAGACTCCCTCCCCGATAAACAAATTCAATAAAGTTTCAGGATACAAAATCAACATACAAAGTTAGTAGCTCTTCTATACACCAATAATGTTCAAGCTGAGAACCAAATAAAAATCTCAATCCCATTTACAATAATCACACAAAAATAAAATTCCTAGGAACACATTTAACCAAATTGGTGAAATATCTCTACAAGGAGAACTAAAACACATTAATGAAAAAAATAGTAGATGACAGACACACACCTCTGTAAAAACTTTCCGTACTCATGGATTCGAAAGATCAATATTGTTAAAATGACCATACCTCCCAGTGCAATATAGAGATTCAAAGCAATTTTTACCAAACTACTGTGATGGTTAATACTGAGTGTCAACTTGATTGGATTGAAGGATGCAAAGTATTGAGATTGGGTGTGTCTGTAAGGGTTTTGCTAAAAGAGATTAACATTGAGTCAGTGGGCTGGGGAAGGCAGATCTACCCTTAATCTGGGTGGGTACCATCTAATCAGCTGTCCACAAATATAAAGCAGGCAGAAAAATGTGAAAAGGCTAGACTGGCCTAGCCTCCCAGCCTACATCTTTCTCCTGTGCTGGATGCTTCCTGCCCTCGAACATTGGACTCCAAGTTATTCAGCTTTGGGACTCAGACTGGCTTCCTTGCTCCTCAGCTTGCAGATGGCCTATTGTGGAACCTTGTGATCATGTAAGTTAATAATACTCAATAAACTACCATATATGTCCTGTTAGTTCTGTTCCTCTAGAGAACCCTGAATAATATAATTAGTAATGTCATTTTTCACAGAATTCGGGAAAATAACCCTAAAATTAATGTGTAACTCCCCAAAAAGCTCAAATAGCCAAAGCAATCCCAAGCAAAAAGAACAAAACTGGAGGTATCACTTCACATGACTTTAAATTCTTCAAGCCTATAGCAACCAAAACATTATAGTACTGGTACAAAAATAGATACACAGATAAATGAAACAGAAAAGACAACCCAGAAATGAAGCCTCACACAAACAACTGATCTTTGAGAAGGTTAAAAAAAAAAAGCAAACAATGAGGAAATGACACCCTATTCAATAAATGATGCTGGAAAAACTGACTAGCCATGTGCAGGAGATTGAAACTGGACCCTTACTTCTCACGAAAACTAACTCAAGGTGGATAAAGACTTAAATGTAAGACCTGAAACTGTAAAAAATCATAGAAGAAAACTTAGAAAAACCTTTTCTGGATATTGGCCTAGGCAAAGAATTTATGACTAACACATCAAGTGCAAATGTATCAAAAACAAAAATAGACAAATGGTACTTAATTAAACTAAAGAACTTCTGCACAGCAAAACAAAAATCGATAGATTAAACAGACAAGCTACAGAATACAAAAACAATATTTGTAAAGTATGCATCCAGAAAAGGAATAATATTCAATATCTATAAGGAACTTAAATAAATCAACATGTAAAAAACAAATAACCACATTAAAAAGTGGGCAAAGGACACGAGAAGACACTTCTCCAAAGGAAACACACCTTCAGAGAAGAAACACATGTGGCCAACAAACATACGAAAAAAATTTTCAACATCACTAATCATCAGAGAAATGCAAATCAAAATCATAATGAGATACCATCTGACACCAGTCAAATGGCTATTATTAAGAAAGTGAAAAAAAAACAGATGTTGGTGAGGTTGTGGGAAATAGGTATGCTTATATCCTGTTGGTGGGAGTGTAAATTAGTACAACCCCTACAGAGAATAGTATGGAGATTTCTCAAAGAACTAAAAGTAGAACTACCATTTGACCCAGTAATCCCACTACTGTGTATCTACCCAAAGAAAAATAAATACTTCTACCAAAAGACAATAGCACTCATATGTTTAGCACAGCACTATTCACAATAGTGATTGAATCAACAAAGGTGTATAATCAACTTAAATTTCCATCAATGGTAGATTGGATAAAAAATGGTATAAATGCATCATAAAATACTACACTTTTACAAAAAATAATGAAATTATGCTTTTTTTCAGCAACATGGATGCAGCTCTAGGCTATTATTCTAAGTGAAGCAATGCAGAAACAAAATAAAATATGGCATGTTTGCATTTATAAGTGGGAGCTAAACAATGGGTACCCATGGACCTAAAAATGGAAACAATAGACACTAGGGACTACAAGACAGGAGAAACAGGGAGGATGGCAGGGTTTGAAAAACTACCTATTGGGTACTATGTTTACTATTTGGATAATGTGCTCACTAGAAACCCAAACTCCACCATTATACAATATACACATGTATCAAACCTGTGCATGTTCCCCACAGACCTAAAATTAAACAACAAAAAAAAAACCTCTTAATAAGATAGCAGTAGTTTGATATTTCTTTCAAAGTGCTAGCCATATCTCGATATACATATCTCACAACAAAACCAGCATAATTTTTATTAGAAAACTCTAGCTATGAGTAAAGCAACAATGCATTTTACACCACCCATATGCTTTTCTGAATGTTCTGGATAACACCATTAGATAAATACAAGAAATAAGGAATAAATACTTAGAAAAACATGAATGATATTTTTAGATTATATGATTGCATTCTTGAAAGCAGTCTTTGCACAGCAATTAACATCAATAATGTAATTCAGTATGGTAGCTGGGTACAAAATTCATATACAAAGTGTAATAGATTTTCAATATATAGAAAGTAATTAATTGGAAAATATAAGGAAAGAAAATGTATCATTTACATCAGCAACAGACATGAAACACTGAGATATTTACCAAGTTTGGTGCATGGCATTTAAAACTCTCTTGAAAGAATTAAGAACTAAATTAATACACAGATATTCTTTGCTTTGAGTCTTAAAAAATCAGAGAAGAGACCCCTGTTCCTTATAGTAATATCAAAATTAAATATTATTCAAATAAAAATAATATGTTAAGTAGCCTGACAAATTTACATTGAAATGTATGTATAAATTACCCAGATGACCACTAATAAAAAATATTAATTAGTCATATTGGCCCTTCTTCCAGATTTTGAAATAAGATGTGGCAATTAAGAATTTGATAGTCTTCCTTGTGTCTGGGTGCGGTGGTTCATGCCTGCAATCCCAGCACTTTGGGAAGCTGAGGTAGGCAGATTGCTTACCTCTGGGCTACATTGTGAAACTCCATCTCTACAAAAAATACAAAAATTAGCTTGGTGCGGTGGCATGCACCTGTAGTCTCAGCTACTTGGGAGGCTGAGGTGGGAGAATGACTTGAGCCCGGGAAGCGTGGGTTGCTGTGAGCTGAGATCATGCCTCTGCACTCCAGTCTGGGTGACAGAGTGAGACCCCATCTCAGAAAAAAAAAAAAATAATAATCATTTGATACTCTTTTTGAATAGATTAAAAAAGATAAGAGCACAGGCATTTTAGAAATACTCTCGAATATATATTGGACTTCAATAGAAATGATATCCAATTGAATAAACTTTTAATATGATTTGTAGGATTTTAATTATTCTTAGGAAGACCCAAGACTTCCAAAATTATAAAAATAATTTATCCATGTTTATATCTTTATCCAATCTGCAATTTATTTCATTATCACAAGTGCTATGTGGACTTGAAAAAAACACAACTGTTGAAATAGTACCAAAGAGGTACTATATTTTATCTATCAAAGCAGTAATGAGTTAATTTTGATAAAGTTCACTGTGGAGTAGAATGAAAAACTAATATTTTGACATTTGTAGTAGAAAAGTAAGTTGTTACTTATGTGAGGGGAAGGAGGACCTCACTATACCTATTAGAATTTAAAATACATATTTTATTCTACATCTGGGAATTTATTTATGCATGTACTCATATACTGGCCTAGAGACCATTATACTAATTGTTGTAGTGTGTGTGTGTACACATGTGTATTTATATATAGCTGTATAACTACCTATCTACTTTCTCCCTCTCTCTCAACCTATTATCTGTGTGCATAGATTTGTACCTCTGTAAACCATTTCTTGAAGGATACAGACACGCAAAATTTTTAATACTATCTTTGTAGATTGGAATGATAGTAGTGAGGGAATATAAGATTTTTCATTCTAGACATTCCCGTGCTTTTGCATTTTTACCTTGAGAACGTGCTTTTAATAATAAAAACTTTAGTTAAAAATAAATAGCTGATGTATGTACCAATATCACATGGAATTAAAATATGTTGATCAACTTCTTTAATTCATAATTTGTTTAACAATAATGCACATAAAAACATAACAAGCAGAATTATATAACATTTGTATAAAAACCAATTGCACTAGGAGTATAATGGATTTCATTATCTACTATTATGTAAATGTATCATAAATTATCTGCATAGTCTAAAAATTTCCAGAGCCTGTCCCTCATACAAAGTAAATCTTATTCAGGAAAGTTCTTTCATTTTAGGTAACTAGAAATTAAATACATATTCCATGCCCCAATGCCTCAGACCTTGAATTTTCAAGATAAGAAGATGATGTATAAGGAAACATTACATTTTTGTGTATATATACATATTATTGCAAATATGCATACATGTATATATATATATCATATATATTTATAAATATATGTACTCACACTTCTATATACAACATAATTCATTTAAACTTTTTTTTCTGTCAAAAGCTTAGAAATACATCTGGTTTTGTTTTGGAAACTATAAATCATTTAGTCAGTATGATTTTAACTATTACAAAAGTTTATATAGCATTGAACTAAAAACATGTTATTGAAATAGCACACACAAGGTCACATTATTTGATATATAAATTGGCTCTTTCTTTAGGAAGATGAGTACAGCTCATAGTGTTCATTTGTTTACCAAACTTCTACGATTCGGAAAATCCTATTCAATACTTCTACAGAGAGCTGTTGGAAATGTTGCATGCTTCAGTAATTTACAGTTTTTGAATTAAAGCCTAGTATATAATGTGCAAATGTGATTATATAAATCTGATCTTTCCTTGGCTTAACGGTTTTGGAAGATTTTCATCAGTACCAAGAAATACCTCAGAAATAGGCAAATACTTTTTAGGGAATAATCATTTTCATTCACATGAATTCTATGAATCAAAATATTTACTTACTGAATTTTCATACCTGGAAAGACTGCAAATCTCTTAATGCTTTTCAAGTTATTCCAATACATGTTGGTTAGCATGCAACAGAAAAGCTATAGACAGAACACAGCTGTTTTAAATATATATTGTGTCAGAATAGCATACTAATCACTAGCTCTAAAGAAATATACATTTTTAATATTTTCCTATATCTGTAACTACAACTTGGAAGATGAGTAGTTAAATTCAGAGTGTGTCCTTATGGTACTTGTGTGCATATTTTACAGCCAAATTTTGAAAAGAGGAAATATTTTTCAGGTAGGTGCTCCATAAAAATTGCCAAAAAAGAAATAAAAGGTCATTTGGAATCCACTAAAATATCAATGCACATTTTAAAAAGTGGTAGTGGTACAGGCATAAGGAAGATAAAAATAAAATGAAAGTCATTGGAAGTAATTTGTAAGACACATAGTTATCATAAACCTGATTTTTATAAGTTCAAAATGTCAGAGATACACTTGTCAGAATGAGTCCCCATTACATGAATAGTTTGTTTAGCCTTCTCCTCTGAAGTCAGAATCAACAGACTGGTTGAGAAAGCAAACAAATCTTTCTGATGGGTAGACAGTTGCACAAATTTGCAAATGACATAATCAACAAATAGATAAAAGAAACACACCCACACACATATATATGTAAAAGGAACACATGCACAAACCATTAATGTGCATATATGCATTACAAAATGAGAATCAACAACTTTACAAAAATTAACAGCTTGGCGCAATTATGAAATTATTAAATTGGATACTGTGGTAGAAGATAGTCATGGGGTAGGAGGACAGGGTCAATATTAACTTGATTGTTTATATGTATTTTTAAAGTAGTGTCAGAAGAAATTCATGAGAAGATAAGCTATATGATGAAGTAAAATGCTCTAGAAACAATGGGAAAACATTGCAGTTACTGGGAAAATATTGTGTTTACAGAAAATATAAACAACAGCAAATACCTTAAGGTAATTATGCCTAGATCTTGTTAGAAAATATTTTATATATTTTGAGAAACAGGAAAATAATATTTCAAATGAGTCACACAGTGAATATATTTTAAGGCACCCATGAACCTATATATTTCAAAACGCAAGAATATTGCCAATTTCATGTAATGAAAAGTTAAATAGATTAGGATTCTGAGATCAAATGAGGGAGGTCCAAATAAATTTGAAATTCAAATTCACAATAAGTAAGCTTCTAAATAATATTTAAGTGATTTTTCTACTAAAATTATTCATTGTTTGTATAAAGTTCAAATTTGGCTGAGTATCCTGTACTTTTGTGTGCTAAGTCTGGCAAACTTGCAGCTGCAAGGAATCAGAAATCTCTTCATTTTATTTCAACTGCACTGATATTTTTTTGTTATGTGTACCCTACTATTTACATCTTAATATTTACTTCTTAATATCAATTTTTGTATGTTTAAGTTTTAGTGTTTATATTTGATTTTTTGCTGTAGATTTCATATTTCTATTAAAATTCTCTATCTTTTAATCAATTTTCTTGAAAATATTACATGTAGTTCTTTTCATGCCTGGGTCAGATGACCCTGATAACTTTGATATTCTGTGATATCTTTGTGTATTATGTCTTTTTTTTTTTTCTACTGGTTTTCAACCATGTGGCCTGTATTAGTCTATTCTCACACTCGTATAAAGATACTACCGGAGACTGCGTAATTTATAAAAAACAAAGAGGTATAATTGACTCACAGTTCCACATGTCTGCAGAGGCCTAGGAAACTTGCAATCATGGTGGAAGGTGAAGGGGTTGCAAACTTGGACCTTTTCACATGGAGGCAGGAGAGAGAGTGCCAGCAAGAGCAGGGAAAATTGCCTTATAAAACCATCAGATTTCATGAGAACTCACTCACTATTAGGAGAACAACATGGGGGAAAACGCCCCCTTAATCCAATCACTTCCCTCCAGGTCTCTCCCTAAACACCTGAGGATTACAATTTAAATGAGATTTGGGTGAGGACACAAAGCCTACCATATCATGGCCCTGTTTCCTGGCAATGTTTTTTGGATGCTGGACATGCTGTATCAAAAATCGTAAAAGCTTTATATTATTTCATTTTTCTCCACGAAGATTTATATATTTTTTCTCTCTGGCAAATAGAGTAGGAATGGATAATTTTGATGCATAAAATATTGGTCTATATATGGTTTGACTTTGTACATAGAATAAAGCCCTTCCTGGACCTCAAAAGAAAAGAAAAAGAAACCCTGAATCTAAATTCTTGTTTCCCCAGGATAACATATTTCGTGAATTCTTTTCTATACATTCTGGTTCTGTAAAGCTATTATAACATCTCCTTTACTTATTTGCCTCTAACCCATGTCATTGGTACAATACCAACTCAAGAGAGAATTTCATGCACAAAATCCAGGTCAGTTCTCTGAAACTTCCTTTTCTCTGAGATTTTGGCCCTGTGTCTCCAAACTACTTTGTAGCAGTAAATTTCAATTTTGTTGCTCCAGCCCAGGGAGGCTGCTGTAACATACAGGCTGCTGTGTTCTGTTTAGCATTTATACGTTGAATGGGGAATTGACAAATGTACCAAGAGTAAAAAGGACAATGCAGAACTTTCCTCAAAGTGTTGGCTTCTCATCTTCTGCTTTCCTTAGTTATTCTCTAATACCTTCAGTCAACTTTTTATAATGTATCAATTTTTGACAAGGGTGGCAAGATCATTCAATTTGTAAATAGTCCTCAACAGATTGTTTGAGACAACAAGAGCCACATGCAAAAGAGTGAACTTGGAGTCTTACATGACAACATATCAAAAATTAACTTTAAATGGATCGAATATGTAAGCATAAGTGCTAAATCTATAAAACTCATAGAAGAAAACAAGAGAAAAATTTTTGAACTTGAATTTTGAAATGAATTATTAGATATGACACCAGAAGCATAAGTAACACAAGAAAAAAATGAATAGGACTTTATAAAAATGAAAAACTTTTGTAATTCAAGTGACACTATCAAGAATGTGAAAATAGTACCCAAAGTATGGGATAAAATATTTGCAAATCATATTTTTGTTAATGAACTTATAACTAAAATATATAAAGAACACTCACAATTTAACAATAAAAAATATGACCCAACTAAAAGATGGGCAACAGAGTTGAATAGAGATTTCTCCAAAAAGATATACAAATAGCCAATAAGCATGTGAAAAAATTGTTCAAAATCATTACTAATCATGGTAATGTGGAGCAAAATGGTCATGATAAAACATCTCACGTGCACTAGGATGGCTTTAATCAAAAAGTCAGGTAATAACAAATGTTGAAGTTGTGGAGAAATTTGAACATTCATACATTTCTGGTGAAAATGAAAAATAGCACAGGCCTTTTGTAAAACAGGATGGCAATTCCACAAATAAGTAAATAGAGTAATATCATACGATCCAGCAATTATTTCACTCCTAGGTGTCTACCCAATAGAAATAAAAACATACATAAAGATACAAACTTACACATAAATGTTCATAGCAGCATTATTCATATTAGACAAAAAATAGAAATTCAAATGTTCTTTGACTGTTGAATTGATAAACCAAATGTGGTATATATCACTCAAACGTAAAAAGGAATGATATACTTACTGGAACATGATACAACAAGGATTAATCTTAAAAATATTATGTAAAGTGAAAGAATTCAGTCACAAGACCATATACTATATGATTAATTTATATAAAATGTCAAGAATAGACAATTCAGTAGATAAAGTAAATTAGTGGTTTCCTAGGGTTAGGATATGGGTGAATAGAAGCAATAGATAAAAGGTACAGAGCTGCTATTTCTTTGAGGTAATAAAAATATTCTAAAATTGACTTTGATAAAGGTTTTACACATCTGTAAATTACTAAAAAATCATTGATTTATACACTTTAAATGAGTGACGCTTTTGGTATATGAATTATATTCCAAAATAATTCTTCTTAAAAGTGTATCCAACTTTCATATTTGTTCTCAGCAGAAACGGTTATGCTGATGCCAGCTACACTCTCATAGTCCAAAACAGAAATCTGACTTTATTGTGTTTGATAGGAGAGAATAATAAAGACCACAAAGTGACAAAATTCTTCCAGATGAGAATGTTAAGGAATTAGACATTTGAGAAGCCACTTTCTGTAAAAATGAGCTTTTCCTTAACTATTTTCTGAATTTTTTTGTCATAGATATGCAGATACTAAGTCGAAAGACTGTTTTTAAACATGACAAACTATTTAGTGATAATAACATTAGCCATAGCTGAACACAGTGGTTCTGATCACAGATTCAGATCAGCTAAAGGGATTATAATCTGTGGAACAGAGCAATGAAAGGCAGGATGCTACCCAGTGGTGACCCAGAAATCTGTATTCTGTATAAGTCCTTGGCCAAGAACTAGACTTTTCATGCTCTGGGTGAGATGATATGAGGCTTATGGCGGAACAACTTCTATGATCATAAGAATGGAAGAGAGATAACAAAGGTCAAACAGTCTTTAGGAATGTTGAAAAGCCAGACCTTGTTGAGTTCAGGGACTATCTTATATTCTGATTAACTCCCAAGCATGTGACCCCAGAAATGCCACAATTGACGAGTTTGAAAAATGCCCTAGGTTAACAGTTAACCTAGATGTATGCTAACAAAGCCTGAAACCCAACACTGATAGAATATTCAGAAGAAATAAGGTTTGAAGACTGAATCCGTCTGATTAGAGGAGCCAAGGAAACACTGTGGGCTTAAAACATATCTGCAAAATAGCCTGAGAAGCGTGAGGACAACATCAATGCAGAAAAATAGTCTGGTGTGTGGAATCAGAGTTGAACACACTGATTAGTGCATCTATACAAAGGAGTTGGCATTGGTGGTGGTAGGAGACAGGATTTATATGGACAAAATAACAAAATAATTGAAAAAATATTAAAGATTTATATTATGTTATATTATATCATATTATTATTATTATATATGATGCCAATAGCGAAACAGGGTCTTCAAGGAGACTGAAACCCAAAGACAGGAAAAACTTTATGTAAACATTTTTTTTTCTCTCTTCCTGCTCTTTGCACCTGTACTCGGCCTAGACACAAAAAGTATGCAGCAGAGCAGGGTAAATATGGCCCTGTATATATATACGGCCAGAGGATTAAAATGAGGAATACCAAGAAAATGGAAAGTATTGGGGATATTTTGGAGGGGGAAATGGCCAAGCAAGTGAACCCAAAAAGTTGTTTATGAAGTTCTAAATTTACCTCAAAGCTGTACATACACAGATTTTATTCTAAACACAGATCACTGCTAAGATCTAAGTGAATGATACACATGAGGAAGAGATCAAAATAACACTGAACTTCTTTCATTGCAGAAGCTTTTTAGTTTGATCCAATCCATTTGTCTATTTTTGATTTCATTAAAAAAAGAGATTGTGGAATGATGGTTTCCAGGGGCTTGGGGGAGGTGGAAACAGAGATGTATTTTTCAAAGTTTACAAAATTTCAGTTATTCAATATGAATAGATCCTGGAGAGCTACTGTACAGCATAGTGCCTATAATTAGCAATACGGAATTATACACTTAAAAATTTACTAAGAGGGTAAATCTAATTGTATGTCTCTTCACCACAAAAAAAGAAAGGAAAAAGGCAAGAAAAAACTTTTGTAGGTGATGTATATGTTTATGGCATTAATTTTAGTGATAGTTTTATGGGTGTATATCTCCAAACTCACTACATTGTATACATTAAATATGTACAGCTTTTTGTGTTAATCATACCTTTATAAACTATTTTAAAACAAAAGCAAATACCACTGTACTGGCATTAAAAGCACAACCCACAAATGACTTCAGAACTTGTGTCCTGAACACAACAGGGGAGATTGCTTGCTATAACAAAAGTAATCACTGGATAAGTCTTCTCCATCAGCTAAAGAAGACTTCATATTCTAACAATACCCAGAATACAATTCAAACTTACTTGGCACAATATGTAGAAAACGAAAACTGAACCCCTTTCTTACACCTTAAATAAAAATTAACTCAAGATGGATTAAAGACTTAAATTTAAAACTCAAAACCATAAAATCCCTAAAAGAAAACTTTGGCAATACCATTCAGGACATAGGCATGGGCAAAGACTTCATGATGAAAACATCAAAAGCAATGGCAACAAAAGCCAAAATTAACAAATGGAATTTAATTAAACTTAAGAGCTTCTGCACAGCAAAAGAAACTAGCATCAGAGTAAACAGACAACCTACAGAATGGGAGAAAATTTTTGCAATCTATGCATCTGAACAAGGTCTAGTATCCAGAATCCACAAGGAACTTAAATAAATTTACAAGAAAATAGCAAACCCATCAAAAAGTGGGCAAAGGACATGAAAAGACACTTCTCATTATGTGGCCAGCAAACATATGAAAAAAAGCTCATCATCACTGATCATTAGATAAATGAAAATCAAAACCACAATGAGATACCATCTCATGCCAGTCAGAATGGTGGTTATTAAAAAGTCAAGAAACAATAGATGCTGTTGAGGCTGTGGAGAAATAGGAATGCTTTTATACTGTTGGTGGGAATCTAAATTCGTTTAACCATTGTGTAAGACAGTATGGCAATTCTTCAAGGGTCTAGACCAAGAAATACCATTTGACCCAGCAGTCCCATTACGGGGTATATACCCAAAGGAATATATATTATTCTGCTATAAAGACACATGCATATGTATGTTTATTGCAGCACTATTTACAATAGCAAAGACATGAAACCAACCCAAATGCCCATCAATGATATACTGGATAAGGAAAATGCGGCACATATACACCATGGAATACTATGCAGTCGTTAAAAAAAATGAGATCATTCCTTTAGAGGGACATGGATGAAGTTGGAAGTCATCATCCTCAGCAAAGAAACGCAGGAACAGAAAACCAAACACCGCATGTTCTAACTCATAAGTGGGGGTTGAACCATGAGAACACATGGACACAGAGAGGGAAACAACAAACACTGGGGTCTGTTGGGGGGTGTGGGGCAAGGGGAGGGAAAGTGTTAGGACAAATATCTAATGCATGTGGGGCTTAAAACCTAGATGACAGGTTGATAGGTGCAGCAAACCACCAGGGCACATGTATACCTATGTAACAAACCTGCACATTCTGCACATGTACCCTGGAATTTAAAGTAAAATTTAAAAAAATTACTTGATACAAAAACTAGGGAAATCACAAATTCAAATGGGAAAAGACACTCAATGAATGGTAAAGCTAAGATGACAAAGATGTTGGAATTAGCCGAAAAATATTTTAAGCAACTATTTAATAATGCACCAACAGAAATTAAAATATTATTTAAATAGAAAAATACTGTTAAAAAGCTCGACAAAATATAAAAGATATAAAAAATGTGAATTACAGACTTACAGAATAATCAAAATAAAAACTTATTAGATAGGCTACACAGTAGAAAAAGATGACAGAAAAATCAGTAAACTTAAAGAAAGGTTAATACAAATTATCCCATGTGAGCAAACAGAAAAAGGCTGATAAAAAATAAGCAGAGCCCCAACACCAAGTGGCATAATATTAAAAGGTCTAACATTTATGTAATTGAAGTTGCCAAAAAAGAGAAAAATAAAGTACATCAAAAACATTTAAATCAAATATATAAATATATAGATTTCAGAAGCTTAGTGAACAACAAAAATATATATTAACCAATGTGTTGGGTTATAAAACATACTTTAACAAATTTATGAGTTAAAAATTATACAAACTCTGCTATATATCCATAATGGAATTAGACTAGAAATTAGAAAAGGAATGATAATACAAAAACCTCCAAACACTGCAAAATTAGTACAAATATAAATAATCTATGTGTCAGAGAAGTCTCAGAAAAATTAAAAATTATATTTTAGCTCAATGAAAATGGAAACTCAACATGTCAAATTTGAACAATATAGCTAAAACAATGCAGAGTGAAAACGTATGGCAAAAAGGTTAAAGAGTAAAAGACTGTAATCAGAGATCTAAGCTGTCAATTACAAATCTAAGCTGTCACCTCCAGAAACTAGAAAAAGAAAAATAAACACAATCCAAAAGAATGAAGAAATTTACAAATTTGAGATCAGAAAGCAACATATTTGAAAACAAATAATGCAGAAAAGCAATATAATCAGGCATGTTTCTGTTAAATATTCATAAATTGGCTAACCAATTTTTATTTTATTTTATTAATGAGACTAAAATGAAACAGTACATGGATAACAAATATATGGAATGAAATGATGAATACCATTACAGATGATGCAGACATTAAAAGGATAATAAAGAAATACTGCAGGCTGGGTGCAGTGGCTCACGCCTGTAATCCCAGCACTTTTGGAGGCCAAAGAGGGTGGATCACAAGGTCAGGAGTTCAAGACCAGCCTGGCCAAGATGGTGAAACCCTGTTTCTACTAAAAACACAAAAATTAGCTGGGTGTGGTGGTGGGTGCCTGTAATCCCAGTTACTCAGGAGGTTGAGGCAGAGAACTGCTTGAACCCAGGAGGTGGAGGTTGCAGTGAGCTGAGATGGTGCCACTGCACTCCAGCCTGGGTGACAGAGCAAAAAAAAAAAAAAAAAAGGAAAAGAAAAGAATAAAAAAGAAATACTGCAGACAACTCTAACCACATATATTTGGCAAACTAAATAAAACAGGCCAATTCCTTGAAAAACACATAATACCAAAACTCAACCAAAATAAAATGGATAATCTGAGTAGTCATAAACATCAAAAAACCTAAACTTGTAGTCAAAAATTTACAGAAATAAAATCTCTAAGCCCAGATAGCAAACATGTGAACATATCAAGAGATCAATAACATTTTTGACAAAATTGAACATTTACTAATTGTGAAAGTTAATATTGAGGGTCAACTTGACTGCATTGAGAGATACAAAGTATTTATTCTGGGTGTGTCTGTGTGGATGTTGCCAAAAGAAATTAACATTTGAGTCAGTGGGCTGGGGAAGGCAGATCCACGCTTAATCTGGTGGACATAATCTAAATAGCTGCCGGGAAATATGAAGCAGGCAGAAAAACGTGAAAAGGAAATGACAGGCCTAGTCTTCCAGCCTACATCTTTCTACTGTGCTGGATGCTTCCTGCCCTCAAACATCAGGCTCCAAGTTCTTCAGTTTTGGAGTTTGGACTGGCTCTCCTAGCTCCCCAGCTTGCAGACAGCCTGTTGTGGAATCTTGTGAGTGTGTAAGTTGGACTCAACTTCTAATAGTATGAACACTGATAGTCCTTGGCATGAACTGTTTAGAGAGTTATGCAAAATAAATGAATTTGACACTCCTGATTCACTGCTTGTGAGAGGCAAGGAGTTTAGTAGCTCTATATATAATACCTTTGACCAGATGTGGAGAACTAAGGAACGTAGTGAAGCTGGTTGATTGCTCCTAAGTTCAGTAGACAAAGTAATGAAAGAAAGTGATGAACTCAGGGATTCTGTCTTCCAGCTTCAGAAGCAAATAATAAGCCTCAAAGCTGCTAAGATTTCCCTGAGTGAGAGTTTTATCCCCTATAGATAAAGGACTAAAATTGTGGAAAAACAGACACAAGCTCTTATCATGCAAGTGGCTGACTTGCAATAAAAGGTGTATGCCAGCTGCTTTCCATTAAAGTGAGGACATTGATTGGGAAAGAATGGGACCCTGCAACTTGGCACAGGGATGTGTGGGAGGACCCTGATGAAGCTGACGGCACTGAGTTTGTAAATTCTGATGAACCTTTTTTGCCATAAGGAACAGCTACCCCATCTCCAGTATTAGCAACATCCCCCGCACCCCAACCCATATTACCATCAGCCTTCCCATCTTTGTCTGAGGAGATAAACCCTGCACTACCTGAGGCAGTTGCCAGGCAAGATAATGTTGATTATCCAGAGAAGCCAACCCCAACACCTGTGTTTACTTCTAGATGTATAACTAGACTAAAGTCCCTGCAAGCCCCTAGAGGTGAGGTTGAGAGTGTGACCCATGAGGAGGTGCACTACACTAAAAAAAAAAAAAAAACCCAACTGTTTGAGTTCTCTAATTTATATAAACAGCCAATCTAGAGAACAGTTATGGGAATGGATATTAAGGGTATGGGATAATGGTGGAAGGAACATAGTTGGATCAGGCTGAACTTATTGATTTGGGTCCACTAAGTTGAAACTCTGCATTTAATGTTGCAGCTCATGGAGTTTAAAAGGGTTCTAATAGTTTATTTGCTTGCTTGGTTAGCTGAAATATGGATTAAAAGATGGCCCACTGTGAGTGAGCTGGAAACGCCTGATCTCCCTTGGGTTAATGTAGGGGAAGGGATCTAAAGGCTTACAGAGATTGGGATGGTGGAGTGGATTAGTCACTTTATACCTACTCATCCCAGCTTGAGGGGAGGTCCTTGACTAATGCCTTGTGAAACAGATTTGTGAGGGCTGCACCTGCGTCTTTGAAGAGCCTTATAATTGCTTTTCTCTGTATGTCAGATCTAATGGTGGGAACTGCAGTCACTCAACTACAAAATTTAAATACAATGGGAATAATTGGATTCTGAGGTGTCAGGGGCCACGTGGCAGCACTCATCTGTCAAAGTCAAGGTGGGCATAGCTACCACAATGGGCAGCAGAGGCAAAGCCACAATCAGAATTGTCTGACTCGTGTAGAGCTCTGGCATTGGCTAATTAATCATGGTGTTCCTAGAAGTGAAATTAATAGGAAGCCTACTGCATTTCTACTTCAATTATACAAATAGAAAACTTCTAGGTTGAATGGACAAAATACTAATTTTAGTTATACAAACAGAGAATCATAGCCCCTCAATCAATTTCCAGACTTGAACCAGTTTACAGACCCAGGACCTCTTGAATGAAGGGGAGGCAAGATCCCTTTGAGGAAGGTCCCCATTATATTACCAACAATGTAAGCAGTGAGACTTTCTCCCATCCTTCCCCAAGCAGACCTCTGGCCTTTAACCAGGGTAACTGTGCATTGAGGAAAGGGAAATGATCAGACATTTTGGAGACTATTGTACGCTGGCTTTGAGCTGATATTGATTCCAGCGGACCCAAAAAGTCATTTTGGTCCTCCAGTTAAAGTAGGGGCTTATGGAGGTCGGATAATTAATGGAGTTTTAGCTCAGGTCTGACTGACAGTGGGTCCAGTGAGTTCCCAGTCTTATCCTGTGGTCATTTTCCCAGTGCCAGAATGCATAATTGGCATAGAGACATACTTAGCAACTGGCAGAACCCCCACGTTGGCTCCCTGACTGGTAGGGTGGGGGCTACTACGGTGGGAAAGGCCAAATAGAAGCCATTACAGCTGCCCCTACCTAGAAATATAGTAATTCAAAAACAATATCACATCCCTGGAGGGATTACGGAGATTAGTGTCACCATCAGGGACATGAAGGGTGCAGGGGTGGTAATTCCCACCACATCCCCGTTCAACACTCCCATTTGGCCTGTGCGGAGGACCGATGGATCTTGGAGAATGATAGTAGATTATCATAACCTTAACCAAGTGGTTACTCCATTTGCAGGTGCTGTACTCCATTTGCAGGTGCTGTACCAGATGTGGTTTCATTGCTTGAGCAAATTAACACAACTCCTGCTACCTGGTAGGCAGCCTTTGACTTGGGAAATGCTTTTTTCTCCATCCCTGTCCATAACACCCACCAGAAGCAATTTGCCTTCAGCTGGCAAGGGCAGCAATATATCTTTGCTGTCCTACTTCTGGTGTATATCAACTTTCCAGCTTTGTATCATAATCTTATTGGGAGAGACTTTGATTGCTTTTTGCTTCTGCAAGATATCACACTGGTATATTACATTGATGACATTATGCTGATTGGATCCAGTGACAAGAAGTGACAAACACACTGGACTTATTGGTGAGACATTGGCATGCTAGAGGATGGAAAATAAATCCAACTACAATTCAGGGAGCTTCTACCTCAGTAAAACTTCTACGGATCCAGTGGTGTGGGACCTGTTGAGATATTCCTTCTAAGGTAAAGGATAAGTTGCTGCATTTGGCTCCTCCTACATCCAAGAAAGAGGCACAACGCCTAGTGGGCCTATTAAGACTTTGGAGGTAACACATTCTTCATTTGGGTGTGTTACTATGGCCCATTTATCAAGTGACCTGAAAGGCTGCCAGTTTTGTTTGGGGTCCAGAACAGGAGAAGGCTCTGCAACAGGACCAGGTTGTGCAAACTGCTCTGCCACTTAGGCCATATGACCCAGCAGATTCAATGGTGCTTGAGGTGTTAGTGGCAGATAGGGATGCTGTTTGGATCCTTTGGCAGGCACCCATAGGTGAATCACAGCAGAGGCCTCTAGGATTTTGGAGTAAGGCCCTGCCATCTTCTGCAGATAACTACTCTCCTTTTGAGAGACTGCTCTTGGCCTGTTACTGTGCTTTCATGGAAACTGAACGTTTGACTATGGGTCATCAAGTCATCATGTGACCTGAACTGCCTATCATGAACTGGATACTTTCTGACCCATCAGGTCACGAAGTAGGCCATGCACAGCAGCATCATGAAATTGAAGTGGTATATATGTGATCGGGCTCAAGTAGGTCTTGAAGGTACACATAAGTTACATGAGTAAGTAGCCCAAATACCTATGGTGTCCACTCCTGACATCCTGCCTTCTCTACCCCAGCCTGAACCAATGCTCTCATGATCCCCACGATCATTTGACAGAGAAAGAGAAAACTAGGGTCTGGTTCACAGATGGTTCTGCACGATATGCAGGCACCACCTGAAAGTGGACAGCTGCGGCACTACAACCCCTTTCTAGGACATCCCTGAATGACAGTGGTGAAGGGAAATCTTCCCAGTGGGCAGAACTTTGAGCAGTGCACCTGGTTGTGCACTTTGCATGGAAAGAGAAATGGCCAGATGTACGATTATATACTGATTCATGGGCTGTAGCCAATGGTTTGGCTGGATGGTCAGGGACTTGAAAAACACATGATTGGAAATTTGGTGACAAAGAAATGTGGGGAAGAGGTATGTGGATGGATCTCTCTGAGTGCTCAAAAACTGTGAAGATATTTGTATACCATGTGAGTGCTCACCAATGGGTGACCTCAGCAGACGAGGAGTTTAATAATCAAGTGGATAAGATGACCCGTTCTGAGGACACCACTCAACCTATTTCCTCAGCCACCCCTGTCATCACCCAATGGGCCCAGAAACGAAGTGGCCATAGTGGCAGGGGTGGAGGTTACGCATGGGCTCAGCAACATCGACTTCCACTCAACAAGGCTGACTTGACTGTGGTCACTGTTGAGTGCCCAAATTGCCAGCAGCAGAGACCAACACTGAGCCCTCAATATGGCACCATTCCTTCAGGTGATCAGCCAGCCATCTGGTGGCAGGTTAACTATATTGGACCTCTTCCATCATGGAAAGGGCAGAGTTTTGTCCTGACTGGAATAGGCACTTATTCCGGATATGGGTCTGCCTATCCTTCACGCAATGCTTCTGCCAAGGCTACCACCCGTGGACCCAAGGAATGTCTTATCCATCATCATGGTATTCCACACAGCATTGCTTCTGACCAAGGCACTCATTTTATGGCTAAAGAGGTGTGGCAGCGGGCTCATGCTCATGGAGTTCACTGGTCTTATCATGTTCCCCATCATCCTGAAGCAGGTGGGTTGGCAGAAGGGTGGCATGGCCTTTTGAAGTCACAATTACAACACCAACTAGGTGACAATACTTTGCAGGGCTGGGGCAAAGTTCTCCAGAAGGCCGCATATGCTCTGAATCAGCATCTGACTTATGGTACTGTTTCTCCCATAGCCAGGATTGATGGGTCCAGGAATCAAGGGGTGGAAAGGAAGTGGCACCACTCACCATCACCCCTAGTGATCCACTACCAAAATTTTTGCTTCCTGTTCCTGTGACATTACATTCTGCTGCCCTAGAGGTCTTAGTTCCAGAGGGAGGAACATAGCCACCAGGAGACACATCAATGATTCCATTAATTGCAAGTTAAGATTGCCACTTGGACACTTTGGGCTCCTCCCACCTTTAAGTCAACAGGCTAAGAAAGGAATTACAGTGCTGTCTGGGGTGACTGACCTGGACTATCAGATGAAATCAGTCTACAACTCTACAATGGAGGTAAGGAAGAGTACGTATGGAATACAGGAGATCCATTAGGATGTCTCTTAATATTACCATGCCCTGTGATTCAGGTCAATGAGAAACTACAATAGCCTAATCCAAGCAGGACTACAAATGTCCCAGACCCTTCAGGAATGAAAGTTTGGGTCACTTCACAGGAAAAAAAAAAAAAAAAAAAAAAGACACGACCTGCTGAGGTGCTTGCTGAAGGCAAAGGGAATACAGAATGGGCAGTAGAAGAAGGTAGTCATCAATTCTGGCTACAACCACAAGACCAACTGCAGAAATGAGGACTGTAATTCTCATGAATATTTCCTCTTTCTTTTGTTAAAAACATGTTTGTGCATCTATATACTTGTACTAAGAAAGTATCTTCATTTCTTTTTATTTTATCATATGATATAAGATTTATTGACCTCATATCAGCATTTAAGTATTGTTAACTTTATGTAATAGTATTTGGGTTTGGAATTGGTGTATTTCTGGTTATACAAAGGACAGTTGTATTATGTTAGGTGTAATTACAACTTCAGTATTGTCTTTATTTGAAGATTACATATGATCTCAGGAGATGTGTATGGGTTCAAGTTGACAAGGGGTGGACTTGTGATGGTTAATACTGAATGTCAACTGGATTTGATTGAGGGATACAAAGTATTAGTCCTGGGTGTGTCTCTGTAGGTGTTGCCAAAAGAGATTAACATTTGAGTCGGTGGGCTGGGGAAGGCAGATCCACCTGTAATATACTGAGCACGATCTAATCAGCTTCCAGCGAATATAAAGCAGGCAGAAAAATGTGAAAAGGAGACTACGGGCTTAGCCTTCCAGCCTACAACTTTCTCCCATGCTGGATGCTTCCTGCCCTAGGACATTGTACTCCAAGTTCTTTAGTTTTGGGACACGTACTGACTCTCCTTGCTTCTCAGCTTGCAGACAACCTATTGTGGGACCTTGTGGTCATGTAAGTTAATACTTAATAAACTCCCCTTTATAAACATACATATATGTGTGAGTCTGTGTGTGTATATATATTATATATATAATATATATATATGTGTGTGTGTGTATATATATATATATATAGAGAGAGAGAGAGAGAGATCCTATTAGTTCTGTCCCTCTAAGGGAACCCTGACTAAAATACTCATCATAAAAACTCTCTGCAAAGAGTAGAAAGAAACTTCCTCAATCTATCTGTAAAATATGTACAGGTACAATAGTAAATGGTGCATCTGCAAAATATGTACAGGCACCACAATAGTAAATGGTGAAAACTTAATACTTTCTTCCTAACATCAGGAACAAGGCAAGAATGCCTGTTCTCACTACTCTTATTCAACATTATGCTGGAAGTTCAACTACTACAAAAAAAAAAAAAATGAGAAAAAAAGACATACTAATTAGAAAAAAATGAAATAAAATTTCTGCGATTCACAGATGACATGATTATCTGCAAAAAATGCAGAGATATCTACAAAAAAACTTTTAGAATTAATCAGTGACTTTAATAATGTAATAGGATATAAGGCCAAAACACAAAAATTAATCATATTCCTAATATGTTCATATTCAGTGGACAACTGAAAATCAGAATTTAAAAATAACTTATACCACTTACAACAGTTCAAAGAGAAATATTTAGGTATAAATCTACCAAAATATATGCAGGGCCTATACGTTAAAACTACGAAATGCTGATGAAATAAATGTAAGGCATACAAGATATCTGACTAGACAGCCAGGAAGTACTGCTCCCACCAAGAGGCCGAAATATGGAGTAAACCAACATGCTTCAAACACATCTTCAGAGAGAAAACACTGATAATCTATAGGGAGACAATATAGATACTGAGGCCAAAGAGGGAGGAAGTAGGGAACCCTGCATAGAACTGCATAGGACCAGGATGAGTTCCTGGCCCTGAATGGCTCCTAGCGAAGAGATGAGTGAGATGATGCAGGGCAGCCCACACTTGCTGTGGACTTCTGGACTCCTAGCTACAAAGATCCTATGCTCCCCACCACCATAGGGCATTTGAATTGTAAGGGATATCTGTCTGAAGAGTAGGCAGAGACAGAGCTCCGAGTTGCATGGAGACCAGGGGAGTAACATAGGCCAAGGTAGCCAGGCCAAGGTAGCATAGCATAGTCATAGACACCCATCCACCAAGGCTCCCCATTTTCCTCTGAGTAGCTCTAACTCCAGCTGACTGGTGGGCCAAAGAGAGTAGAGCCATCTTTCCCACAGGATTGTGGTGCCTCTGTCCTAAAGGTTCCCCCTGCCTGCCAGCCCCTCCAAATTCCCCTCCCTAGCCACTCTAGCAGGAACATGTGCACAGCATAGCCTCTGATGCCCAGCCTGGGTGCTTTGCCATTGGTCCCCACTGAGTGCTTTTTTGGTGGCCTGGGAGCACTTCAGATCCCCCAGGACAGCTAGTGCCTAACCCAAAGGGAATAGAAGATAGAGCTGCAGGCCTGGTCCCAATGCCCTAGGGTTTCAGCACACAGATGGGGAGTACCAAGCTGAAATATGTGGTCAGTGCTCAAGTTGAGGAGGAGTCCCCGTTCTCAGAATACTGGAAAGGGATGAAATGCAGGCTTGTGGGCCTGCATGGGAGTGGGGCGTGCCTCCCTCCTCAGGGTCAGACCCAGAAGGATGTAGCCTGTATGCCAACCATGGCCCCTGCCTGAAGGAGTCCCAGAGCCCAGAAAACATGAGAAAGAAAATGTGGAGATGGCAACAGTGATTGGAAGGGGCTCTCCTAAGGCCCTGGAGTAGACCTGGAGAGACGGTCTTCTCTCTCCCTTCTCCCAACACAGAGCACCACTGTGAATATGCTGAAATATAAAAGAGCCAAGTGACTAAGAGCCTGTCTGCAGTCCATTGATCTTAAGCCCATCTACTGGATTGTGGCCAAAATGACAACACCAAAATATTCTGCTAGTATACCACACCTGTGAAACTCAGGGTAAGAATCTGACTACAAATAAAGATCTGGTACAGAGCCTTGGCCCTCAGAAAGCATCGAGAAATGAAGACAATTGATGATACTCAACTTATACTTAAGCTAAACCCTCGACAGAAGTAAAGACTAAAAATCAAAAAGTCAAAAACACAAAACACCAGAAATCTCAGATGAGGAACTTCAAGAACTTTGATGATTAAAAAAGTCAGAGTGCCCCTTATGTTTAAACTAGCACCCTAGCTCCCCAGCAATGATACTTAAGCAGATTGAAATGACTGAAATGACAGACATAGAATTCAAAATCTGGATAGCAAAGAATCTCATCAAGATACAGGAGAAGGCAAAAACCCAATCCAAAGAATCCAGTAAAATGGTGAAATATTTGAAAGATGAAATAGCCATGTTAAGAGAGAACCAATCTGACCTTTGGGAATGGACATATTCACTACAAGAATTTTATAGTATAGTTGAAAGCATTAATCACACAGTAGACCAAGCTGAGGAAAGAATCTCAGAGTTCCAAGACCAGTTCATCAAATTAACTCAGTCAGACAAAAATGAACAAAAAAATTTAAAAAAAAAGACAAAACCTCCAAAAAATGTTATGTAACAAGACCAAACCTATTTTATACTGGCATTTCTCAGAGAGAAAGAGAGAGAGTAAGCAACTTGGAAAATATATTTGAGAATATACTCTATAAAAATATCTGCTATCTTACTAAATAGGTTGATATGAAATTTCAATAAATACAGAAAACCCTTGTAAGACTACTATAAAAGATGACAATCCAAGGCACATGTTATCGGAGTCACCAAGGTCAATGAGAAATTTAAAACTCTCAAAGGCAGCTAGAGATAAGGATCACGTCACTTACTGAGGAAATTCCATCAGGCTAGCAAGTAAACATCCAGCAGAAACCTTACAAGGCAGAAGCAATTAGGGACTTTTATTCAGCATCCTTAAAGAAAAGAAATTCCAACCAGAAAGTCAAAATCCCAACAAACCAAGCTTCATAAGCAAAGGAGAAATAAAGTCCTTTTCAGACAAGGAAATACTAAGGGAATTTATCACCACTAAATCAGCTTTATAAGAAGTCCTTAAGGGGGTGCTGAACACAGAAATGACAGAAAGATATATGCTACCACAAAAACACGTAAGCATATAGCCCACAGGTACTATAAAGCAACTATACGATCAAGTCCACAAAACACTCAGCTAATAACATGATGACAGGATCAAAATCAAACACATCAATGAATGTGAACAGTATAAATGTCTCCATTAAAAGGCACAGAGTGGCAAGTTGGATTACAATATAAGAACCAATTGTCTTTAAGAGACTTCCTTACATGTAATGACACCCACAATCTCAAAGGAAAGAGATGGAGAAAGATCTATAATGCAAACAGAAAAAAGAGCAGGAGTCATTATTCCTATGTCAGATGAAACAGACTTTAAACCAGTAAAAATTAAGAAGGACAAAGGTGGCAACTACATAATGATAAATAACTCAATACAACAAGAAGACTTAACTATTCTAAATATATATGTACACAACATTGAAACGCCCAGATTCATAAAACACTTTCTTCTTGGTCTACAAAAAGACTTAGCTAGGCACATAATAATAGTTGGATACGTTAACACCCCACTGATGGTGTTAGATAGATCATTGTGGCAGGAAACTGACTAAGAAATTCTGGACTTAAAATCACCACTTGACCGACTGGAACTAAGAGACATGTTCAGAATCCTTCATCTAACACTATACAAACATGTTCTACTCATCCTCACACAGAACATATTCTAAGAATGAATGAATACATGCTTGGCCATAAAACAAATCTCAATAAATTAAAAAAATTAAAATTATATGAAGTACACTCTCCAATAACAGTGCAATGAAAATATAAATCAATACCAAGAAGACCTCTCAAAATCCCACTACTACGTGGATATGAAACAACTTGCTCTTGAATGACTCTTGAAACAACCACAAAATTAAGGCAGAAATCAAAACATTCTTTAAAACTAATATAAATAAAGACAAAACTTATGAAAATATTTGAGATAATGTTAAAACAGTGTTAAGAGGAAAGTTTACAGCCATAAATGCCTACATGAAAAAGTCAGAAAAATCTCAACTTTAACAACTTATCATTGCATCTTGAACTAGAATAAAATAACAAACCAACCAGAAAGCCAGCAGCAGAAAACAAATAAATAAAATCAGAGAAGAATTGAATAAAATTGAGATGCAAAAATACATAAAAAGATCAACGAAACCAAAAGTTGGTTTTGCAAAAGAATAAATAAGATTGATTGACTACTAGCTAGATTAACAGAGACAAAAGAGAAAATATCCAAATAAACACAGTCAGAAATTTAAAAGACGACATTACAACTGATACTAGAGAAATACAAAAGACACTCAAGAGACTACTGTGAAAAATTCCATGTGCAAAAATTAGAAAGTCTACAGTAAATGAATAAATTCCTGGAAAAACACAACCTGCCAAGACTGAACCAGAAAGAAAGTGAAAATCTAAACAGACCAGTAATGAGTTCCGAAACTGAATAAGCAATAATAATTTTTAAAAACCTATTACCCAACAAAAGCCCTGGACCAGATGGATTTACAGCCTAAATCTACCAGCTATATAGTGAAACTATTCCAAAATATTGAACAGAAAGGACTCCTCTCTAAATCATTCTATGAAGCCAGCCTCATCCTGATACCAAAATCTGGCAAAGCAACAATGGAAAAACAAAAACAAAAACACTTCAGGCCAATATTCCTGCTAAATGTAGATGCAAAAATCATCAACACAATATCCGCAAACCATATCCAGCAGCACATCAAAAAGTTAACTCACCATGATAAAGTAAGCTGTATTTCTGTTATGCAAGACTGGTTAAACATATGCAAATCAATAAATGTGATCCATCACATTAACAAAATTAAAAACATAACCATAAAATCATCTCAATAGATGCAGAAAACATTTTCAATAAAATCTAACATTCCTTCATTATAGAAGCACTCAACAAACTAGGCATTGAAAGAACATACCTCAAAATAGTAACAGCCATATATGACAAACACACAGCCAACATCATACTGAACAGGTAAAAGCTGGAACCATTATTTTTGAGAATTGGAAGAAGAAAAGAATGCTCACTCTCACCACTCTTACTCAACCTAATACTGGAAGTCCTAGTCAGAGGATCAAGCAAGAGAAATAAATAAAAAGTATCAAAATAGGAAAAGAAGAAGTCAAAATATCTCTCTTCACTGATGAGATGATTCTATACCCTAAAGATTCTGCCAAAATGCTCCTAGAACTGATAAAAAGACTTCAGTAAAATGTCAGGATAAAACATCAATGTACAAAAACCAGTAACATTTATATACATGAATAACGTAACAATTGAGCCGAATCAAAACCCAATTCCATTTTTAATAACCACAAAAAAATGAAATACCTAAGCATACATCTAACCAAGGAGGTGAAATATCTCTACAAGGAGAATTACAAAACACTGCTGAAAGAAATCAGAGACAACACAAATAAATGGAAAAAATGCCATGCTCAACAATTAAAAGAATCAATATTGTTAAAGTGCACATACTGCCCAAAGAAATGTACAGATTCATTGCTATTCCTAGAAAATTACCAATGTCATTTTGTGCTGAATTAGAAAAACATATACCATAATTTATATAGAATAAAAAAGGAGCCTGAATAATCATAGTAATCATAAGCAAAGGGAACAAAACAGAGGCATCACGTTACCTGATTTTAAACAATGCTAGAAGTCTACAGTAACCAAAACAGCATGGTGCTGTTACAAAAACACACAAAGACCAAAGGAATAGATTAAGAATATAGACATAAAGCTATTCACTGACAACTATGTGATCTTTGACAAACTCAAGAAAGTAAGCAATGGGGAAAAGGCTCCCTATTCAATAAATGTTGCTGGGATAACTGGATATTCATATACAGAAGAATAAAATTGGAGCCCTGCTTATCACCATATAAAACATAACTGAAGATGGTTTAAAGTCTTAAATATAAGACCTAAAACTATAAAAATCTTTGAAGGATACACAGGAAATACCTTTCTCAATATCAGTCTTAGCAAATAATTTATAGCTAAGGTCTCAAAAGGAACTGTAACAAAAAAAAAATGTGTAAGTGAGATGTAATTGAACTAAACAGCTTTTTCACAGCAAGAGGAACTATCAAAGAATTAAACAGGTAATCTATTGAATGGGAGAAAATATTAACAAAATATGCATCTGACAAAGGATCAATATCCAGAATCTATAAGGACCTCAAACAAAATAACAAGCAAAAAACAACTAACCCCATTAAAAAGTGAGCAAAGGACGTAAATAAACATTTCTTAAAAGAAGCCATACAACTGGTCAACACACATGAAGAAAATGCTCATCATCACTAATCATTAGAGAAGTGTGAACCAAAACCAGAATGTAGCACCATCTCACACCATTCAGGATGGCTTTTGATACAAAGTCAAAAAATTACAGATGTTGGCAAGGCTTCAGAAAAATGGGACACATGCACTGTTTGTGGGAATGTAAATTCATCCAGCTACTGTGGGAAACAGTTTGGAGATTTCTCAATGAACAAAATTTGAACTACCATACAACCTAGTGATCTCAATACGGGGTATATATCTAAATGAAAAAAATTTTCTACCAGACACACATGCACCTGTATGTCCATTGCAGCACTATTCACAACAGCAAAAACATGGAATCAACCCAGGTGCCCATCAGCAGTGAACTGGATAAAGAAAAGGTACGTATACACCATGAAATGCTATGCAGCCATGGAAAAAAAAAAAAAATCATGTCCTTTGCATCAACATAGATTCAGCTGGAGCATATTATCCTAAGATAACTAATGCAGGAACAGAAAACGGAACACCTCATGCTTTCACTTACAAGTAGGAGCTAAATATTGGGTACACGTGGACATAAATATGGGAACAACGAACACTTGTGACTAGTAGAGGGGCAAGGATAAGATGGCTGTAAGGGATGGAAAACTACCTAATGTATACTATGCTTGATACCAGTGTAATAGGTTCAATCATACCGAAACAGGAAAAGTTCTCTTGTGCCCCTCACACGGCATGCAGTGGAGGTGTGGCTCATTTCTTCAGTGCCCCACTGCTCAGACCTCTAGGGGAGAATACAGATGGGTAGGCTGTGGGACTCTGAACCCATGGCAGTGTCTAGGGGTGAATGTTTACAGCTGAAGCCCCAGTGGGTATGTGTTACAGGGTGTTCTTTTAGTTTAAGCTATCCATAGGTGGCTGTGTTAGCTCAATTAGACCACTGCCTTATCTCAAGGACAGAGGGCATTCTGTATCCCAGGGTTCTTGCCTTGAGTGTACCAGAAGAATCAGATCACACGTGCGCTTGGAGAATGAGTACAAGGTTTTATGAATGGAAGAAGCTCTCAGCAGATGGGGGAGCCCGAAGGGAGATGGTTTTCCCTTGGAGTTCGGCTGCTCAGTGGGCCGGGCTCTCCTCCAACTGATCTTGCCAAACTCTGCCTCATTCCACCGTTTTATGGCCTGCCGGCATGCTGGCATGCTCCCCTCAACGTCCTCTCCACATCTAGCTGCTTCAGTCTTCTACTGATATGTCCTTCTTGACATCTAGCTGCTTGTGTGTTCCTCTGCTGATATGCACCTCTCGCCATCCAGCCACCTGTATGTCTGCCTGCTAGGGTGTCAGGGTTTTTATAGGCACAGGATGGCGGCGTTGCAGGCCAGGGTTGTCTTGGGAAATGCAACATTTGGACAGGAAAACAAAAATGCCTGTTTTCACCTAGGTCTGTGGATACAGGCTCAGGGGTGGAGCCCTAGCTGGAGACCATGCCCTTCTCTATCCAGCACTTCCCTTCCCCTATTTAATATCATTTAAAAGTACCACACCCTTCCCTTCCCAGCACTTCCCTTCCCCACTTCTGTGTCAATTCCCCAAACCTCAGCATCATGCAATATACCTCTGTAACATTCTTGGACATGTACTCCCTTAAAGTAAAAGTTTAGAAAAGAAACCAAAGTGCTAAATAATTGGAGTGACATATCATCTCCTTGGATTGGAACACTCAACACAGTAAAAATACTACTTCTCCCAAGTTTGAGCTATATACTGGACATCAATCCAAAGAAAATACTTGCAAAAATTTTTACAGATATAGATGAGCTATTTTTAAATTTATATGGAAAGACCCCAAAAATTATAATAGCAAAAAATAAAAAAAAAGAAATGATTAAATTTGTAGGAATAACATTACTTTGTTTTAAGACTTAATTTAGAGCTGCAGTATACAAGATAGTATGGTACTGGCTAAGAGATAGGAACATAGATAAATGGACAGAAGAGATAGTCAAGAAAGAGATTGAAATAGGCTGACACTAACATGGCCAATATATTTTTGACAAAGGTGCAAAAGCAATGGTTTTGGGACATCGGATATTCATATGCAAATAAGTTAGCTTTGAGGAAAACCTCATACCTTTTTAAAAAATTAACAAAGAATGAGTCACAGATTTAAATGTAATATGTAAAATTATAAAACTATTAGAAGAAAACACTGGAGAAAACCTATGTGACCAAGAGTTAGACAGGGTGTTCTTAGCCATGAAACCAAAAACACAATCAAGAAATGTATAAAATAATAAATTTGACTTCATCAAATTAAAAACATGAGTTTGGCAAAACACACCTCTAAGAGAATAAAATATAGGTTGGAGACTTGAATAAAATGTTTTCAAAACATCACTTATGTGACAAAAGATTTGTATCCAGACTGTATCAATAAGTCAAAACTCAACAGTAAGGAAGCAAATATCCCTATTTTAAAGTGGGCAAAATACTTGTACACTTCACCAATGAAAACCTATAAATGGTGAATAAACATATGAAAAGACCATGCAGTAATATTGTACATCTATTGGAACGGCTAAAACAAAATATACTGACAATACCAAGTGCTAATGATAGTGCATACCAACTGGAATTCACATACCTTGCTGATGGGAATGTACAATAATATACCCACATTGAAAAAAAATGTAGGTTTTTAAAAAGTTAAACATGTGCTTGCTATATGATTCATTGATCTCATTCCTAGGTACTTACAAAAGTTAATTGAAGAATTTTCCTCACAAAGATATCTGTAAATAAATGTTTTGAGCAGCTCTGTTTATAATTGCCAATAACTGGAAACCACCCTAATGTTCTTCAATGGATGAATGAATAAACAAATTTGTATATCCACAAAATGGAATGTTCCAAAGCATTTAAAAGGAACAAATTATTTATACATACAATAATTTGCATAAGTCTCTGGGGAATTATGCTAAGTGAGGAAAGTTAATCACAAGTAGTGATAATCTATATGATTCTATTTATATGACATAAAGACTGGCTATATTCTTTATGCATTCCTGTGCAACAAAAAGATGCAAGTCCCTTTGTTCATAAACTATTAAAAATTCAAAAACATTTTAGCTGCAGAACAAGAGTAAGGACCATCTAGATATGGAACTGTACAGGTTGCATAGTCATGACATGGGCTGTTGTGTGATATTCTCAAAAATAGAAAACTAAAGTGATAGATAACAGATTATTAGTTGTTAGGGGTAAACGGTGGGAGAAAATAACTACAAAGGCACAACAGGAGGAAATTTTGGCTATGATGCAATTGTTTTGTATTCTGTCTGTGGTGGTGGTTACATAAATCCTTACACGTGTTAAAATTTATGTAATGTCTACCACAAAATTCCATTTTACTATATGTTAATTTAAAAATATAACTAAAAAATGAAAACTATCAAAAAATAGATCACTAACTCAAACCTAAAAACTAAATCTAGTAAACACCTAAAAGCAAACAGAAGAGAAACTTTTGTAACCTTACGACAGGCAATGTTACTTAAACACATACAAAAAGCACTAACTGGAAAAGTAAAAATTGACAAATTGGACTTCAAGATTAAAACTTCTCTTCAAAAGACTTCATTCAGAAAATGAAAATGTAAGCTGAACCAGGGGAAAAATTGTTACAAAGCATTTACATGTCAAATATCTTATGCATAGAATATTCGGCAAACTTTTACAATGTAATAATAAAAGTACAAGCAATCCAACAAAATATAAACCAAAGCCTGGACAAACATTTCGCTAAATAAAATACACTAATAATCAATAAGCACATGAAAATATGCTCAGTGTAGTTAGTAGCGAAATGTACATTAAAATTAGCAAGACACTTGTCTTCACAGCTACTAGAATGACAAAATGTAAAAGACTGACAATACCTAATGTTGGGGATAATATGGACCAAAGAAGCTTTCACTCACAGCCAATTGGAAAAGTACATGGTAGAGATGCTTTGGGAAATATTTTGGCTGCTTTTCATAAAAAAAAAAAAAAATCATAAACATCATGTGACCCAGCAATTCCATCTCTAGGCATTTATCAACAGAAATGAAAGGATATATCCATATGACCTGTATATAAATAATTATGGCAACTTAATTCATCACAACCCCAAACTGGAAACAACATACATGTCCATCCATAAGTGAATGGATAAATAAATTGTGTACGTCTACAGGCGAATCTCATTCAAAATTAAAATGAACAAACATTGATCCACACATTAACTTAGATAAATCTCAAAGGCATCAGTGCTGAATGAATGAAACCAGTCTCAATAGGGTATGACTTCACTCAAATTATATTATATAGCTTACAAAACTACCTAACAGTGATAGTAATTAACAGTGACAGTAATAATCTGTTCACCTGAGTAAAAGTAGGAGAGGGGATTGACTGAAAGAGAAGAGAGGAAAACTTTCTGAAGCGATTGAAATATTCTACATCAGTATTTGGTTGGTGGATAAGGAAGGGTATATATTTGTCAAAAATTATCATTCTGTTTAAAATATGTGATTTTTTAAATCACATGTAAGTGGTACTTCAAAAATGTCAATTAAAAGTACAAGGTGAAATAACGTGTTTTCAGAAAAATATATACAAAAACTAAGAGAATTTGTTATCTTCAGAACTGCAATACTAGATTTTTTTTCAAACAGGATAAAACTAATCACAGATGGAAAAATACTAATGTTTTTAATAGAAATTTAAAAGCACCAGTAAAAATTAAAATCTCTATAAGTAGAAATGATCATTGACTGTTTAAAACAATAATACAAACATCTTATAGAGTTTAAAATACAGTTAGATTCTAAATACATGGCAACAATACCAAAAATGTAGAAAAAGTAAATGATGTTAAAGGGTTTTAAAGTCCTCACATTGTCTGGGAAGCAGTAAAGATACTATTTTAAAATAGGCATTAATAGGTCAAGGCATGTTTTGAATTCTAGGGTAAACACTAGAACAGTAGGAAAATGTATACTTAAAGAAGAGGATGCTGTGATGTGCCTCCCAGACACCATTCTTTCAGGACTAAAACACTCATTTCCGCAGCTGATGGGATTCTTGATTGCTGCAGCTTCAGGAATTGCTTTCAGTGGACAGAAAACATTTCTTTCAAGGTCATATGCACGTCCTTGGGGCAACCTGCATCCAATGACTGTAAAATGAAGGGATACAGAGGCCAGAATACTTTTGCTGCAATTTGAGACAAGTCTGTAGAGCCATCCCAGCTTCACAGCTTCCTGTGAAATTGACTGAAACCTTTTTATCACAATTCAACTTCCCTTATTGCCCTATCTAGCTTAATTCACATCTGCACAGTTGCGGATTATGGGGGTCACATCTCAATAAAATGTCAGCATGCAAAGTTCCTTTTTGAATTTCTTTTCTGGGGAACCTAACCTATGACACTTGGTGCGAGGAGTGGCTGGAGGAAGCAGACCATAAAATATATATTTGCAGTTGGATCACTCACTGGCCAGTAATCAATGTGAATCCCATCACTGGCAGTGAGAGGGTAGGCCCCAGCATGTGGTAGTTTCATGGTGTAAGAGGATGCACTAGTAAATTGAGCTGTACACAGGGACTGGTAATTATATGGCTCTTACTAAAGCAATTGATGTCTTGAAGATAATGAAAGACTGACTGTGTTTTTGGCTAATTTTGAAAATGAGCGAATTTCCCTTGTTGCATATCACGAGCTTCTCATCTCTTACAGGCATTAGAAAGAACAAAAAAGCAAAGCAAAAACTTACTTGTAAAAATTATAATTGCAGAACTTTAGAGGAAGTTGAATTCCCAGCAACAGTAGCAAGTCTGCTATGCTCAATTTGGAAACAGGATTGGGAAGATTGGGACTTTGAGGGATTGGATGTGTGCATCAGGGTTGATGCATTAGAAAATCTTAAATCTCTCTATTTTCTGAAACTTTGTGGATCTGCAATATTTGCTCCCTGTTCTCTGTTAAAGGCTAGAACTCTATTCTTGCCTTAACATGAATCAAAGTCCTCTGTCTTGCAAGACAATACATGCAGTCCTTTAAGATCTAGCCTCATTTCTCCTTCTGGTTACCAGATAATTAAGATTAAATCATAACATAATCCTGTTAGGAAAGTCCCTGATAAACTAAAAGAGAAAATGACATCAAGGAGCTGTAGCACCTAGGCAACCTATACAATAACTGGACTAGTACGTATGGGAGTACGTGAGGTTGCTAGATCAAGAGAACTAGAACACAAGGTTATATAAGAGAAAGTAATTTGATATAACAGATCTCTACCATGAACTATGAAATACATAACTTCATTGATTTATTGCAGGAATGCAGGATTAGTTTAACATTTAAATATCAATGAGGTTAATTTACCAACTTAACAAAGAGAAGGAGAAAAACATCATATGATCATGTCAATATCATTTAATAGCCTAAGCCCCAACATTATACAATATACCCATTTAACAACCTGCCCACGTACCCCTTTACTCTAAAATAAAGTTAAATAGAATAAACTTTTTAACGTTAAAAAATCAATGACTTGGTGCTTTTAAATGCTTTTAGTCAATCAAAATTATCAACTGATTCAAAAGGCAATCTCTCTGGAAATCCCCTAACACACATGCCCAGAAATAATGTGTAACCAGCTACCTGGAAATTTCTTAGCCCAGTCAAGCTGACACATAAAATTAACCAACAGTATGTTTTACAAGATAACCTTATAAAATTAATATAATAATATTATCATTTAAAATATTAACCTCAGCTTCAGAAATCACACTACTGTGGCAACAAGCAGATGGCCCACTGGTTATGGTAACAGGTTGTTAGGTCTCAACAACTGCTTTTATAGCAAGGGATCTCCTTCCTCTTACCTAGTGAGAGAAAGAGTCTCCAAAAATTTAAAAATACTTGCTTGTTGAAGGAGAAATGTATATGCTGTGAACACAACTACTGAAAAATAAAGCACTTAAATTACCAAAGAAAGTATCAACAAAGAAATCTATAGCAATTGTGATGCTTAGTGGTGAACTAGTGAAAAATGTCCTGTTGAAATCAGGAATGATAGGAAGATATTTACTATCATAATATTTACTCGATGTTGTACTGGAGTTTTCAGCTACTGTAAGAAAGCAAGAAATTAAATAATAAGAGGTACAAAGTTTAAAAAGAAAAAATAAAACTGTCATCATTCACAGACTATGGCTATGTATGCTTCTATAATAATAAATCATTAGTGAATTGTGAATTATGATTATGATAAAAATATTTTAAAAGTTCTGAGTAACATTTAGATCTTTGCAGAAACTGCAAATGATTTTATAATTATTGAGTCATTACCTGAAAGTAAAAACAAATGCTGAAACTCTTAGCAAAATATCACAATAATGTAGAAAAAATACATATGCAAAGATTTCTCCAAGAGTATGAAGTTGATTAAATATTGAACAACATGCGCTTTAACTAACTCTCTTGTAGTTAAGAGAATGTGCTTAATCACCACTTCATCTCCTCCCATACATTCATGCACACACACACACACACACACACACACACAACTCCTTAATTTTTTGCCTATGGAGAGCAAGAGCATTAACTACCAGTAGTTGAGGCAAGATGTAACACACAATTGCATATGTGAAAGCAAATAAAATGCTAATCTTATTCATATTTATTGCCTTGTCAATAAATGCATATGTTTTAAGAAATTCAAAGTGTGGTACAAATTTTTTATTAAGGTCATTATTTTTACTATTCCAGAGAACTCTTAGGATTTGTTCCTTTTGACCTGTTAGTAAAGGTGCCTTTGACTTGCAAATGATTCTAACAGAACTAGACATAGGGTGATTTTTTGTCTTAGGCATGCTCATTTTCTCATTCAGTTGCCATTTCTACCTTGACCCCTTCCACTACTCCCTGTCATCAGCACTTTTTCTCCTGCTGGAGGCTCCTCATTTTCGTATTTGCTGAGGACGCTCTTGTCAGGACATGGAAAAATGTGGTCTGAATATGTTTAATGGGCTTCCTTCCCTATCGAGACATTTAATTATTAATTTAAAAAGAATGTCTAATGTTGAAATTTCAGAAAATGTAAAACAAGGGACTCTGATACTCCTGCAGGTTATACCACACGTGCCACTGCTTACTTTACTCATGTTTTGATCTAGCCTCCTGTGGTTACGAAGTGAGTCATATGCCTTTGAGGCTTTTAATTACTAGAAAAAGTGGAGCAGGTTGGGAGAGAATTGGAGAATGGGGCAACAATTTTAGTAGCTGCTGTTTCAGCTCATATCCATAAGACCTGACAAAGTGGCATGGAAGCAGCAAGCAATCACATAGTTTCATAGCCTTTGTCTCTTTCTCTCTCTGGGAACTGAGCATTGTCACCCCTTCTAGCAGCCATGGGACAAGAACTATACAAAGACTTACAGCTGTTTCTTTTTTTTTCCCTTTGATGCCAAAGGCAGTGAACTGACAGAATGCTTTTCATTTTCTCTTGACAGCCAGCAAATGTTTTGGCTGGAAACCCTTCCTGAATGACAGAATACTAGGTTTGAAAGAAACATTTTCATGAAGTATGTCCGCCTGTGGGATGGATGTGGTTTGCACATTAAGACACTGCTGCCCTCACCCGTGAGCACTAGTTCATTCCTGCCTCTGAATACTCACTTTCCATCATAGAGATGTGTGGTGAATATCAGGGAACATAAATGTGTTTTCTCTACCCTTGAGTTATTATTCACTTTTTAGTATTGTTCCACCTCTTGGTGTGGTACAGGCTAAGAAAACATAATCAAAATACAAATCAACAAAGTAAAATAGCAAAATGAGGTAGAAAGGCCAGTTATTGCCTTATAATTTTTATAAAAAGTTATCTATCATTCTGGTTCTATGATTCATTTTTGTCTTCATACAGAATCTACAACACTCAGCACAATTTTTACATTAAGCAAGAAGTTTTAGAAATTTAAGGTTAGGTGACTCACAATAGCTACGGTTTGAGTAGTATAATTTAGTTTAAAGCATATAGTTGCTTCTGTTGGAATTATCACTTAGCTCACAGTATGAGCAAGTCCATTGGTTTCTTTGATTTAGCTTTCTAATTTGTCAAGTTACTGCAGTTTTATTCTCAGAAATATAGTGTAGGTTGTCAACTGTCCATATAAAGGTTATCCATATTTCATTGTGTCAAACAAAAACTGTCATTATCCTCATAATCTCATAAGGAAATCTGACATTTGGTATAGTACAAGATTCTGTTACAATGTTCTGTTAATCAACTCTTAACAATTTATAAGAGCATTAAAATTTTGTTTTTGTTGTAGTGAATTTTCAGCAAACTGAAGTAAAATAGTCATTAGTGGGTATTGGCTCAGAAGGCCCACTCATCAAAGCTTATGTGTTCTATAATAGTCTGTTCTCGCATTTCTATAGAGAGCTATCTGAGATTGAGTAATTTATAAAGAAAGGAGGTTTAATTGACTTATAGTTGCACAACCTATACAGGAAGCATGGCTGGGGAGGCCTCAGGAAACTTTTAATCATGGCAGAAGGTGAAGGGAAGAAGGCTTGTCTTAACACAGTCAGTGCAGGAGGAAGAGAATAGAGGGGGAGGTGCAACAGACTTTTAAACAACCAGATTTCATGAGAACTCATTCACTATCATGCAGATAGCAAGGGGGAATATCCACCCCCATGATGCAATAACATCACAACACACCTCTCCTCCAACACTGGGCATTACAATTTGACATGAGATTTGTTCAGGGACACAAATTCAAATTATATCATCTTGCTCCTGGCACCTCACAAATTTTATGTCCTTCTCACATTGCAAAATACAATCCCTTCTCAACAGTCCTTCAAGTTTTAACTCATTTTAGCGTTAACTCAAAAGTCTACAGCCCCAACTCTCACATGAGACAAGGCAAGTTCCTTTCACCTATGAGCTTATAGAAAAAAAAAAAAAAAAAAAAAAAAAAAGGCTGCAGGCCCCATGCAAATAGGAAACTCAGCAGCGCAGCCATGAAATCATAAAGCTCCTAAATAATCTCCTTTGACTCCATGTCTAACATCCTGGCCACACTGATGCAAGGAGTGGGCTCCCAAGGCCTTGGGCAGCTCTGCCCCTGTGGCTTTGCAGGGCTCAGCTTCCGTGGCTGCCCTCAAGGACTGGCTTTGAGTGTCTGTGGCTTTTGCAGGCACATGGTGCAAACTGTCAGTGGATCTACCATTCCCGGGTCTGGAGGATGGTGGCCCTCTTCTCACAGCTTCACTAGGCAGTGCCCCGTGGGGACTCTGTGTGGGGGCTCCATCCCCACATTTCCACTCTGTCCTGCCCTAGTAGAGCTTCTACATGAGGACTCCACACCCTGCAGCAGGCTTTTGCTTGAACATCCACACATTCCCATACATCATCTGAAATTCAGGCAGAGGTTCACAAGCGGCAACTCTTGCCCTGTGTACATGCACAGGCTTAACACCACGTGGAAGCCACCGAGGTTTATAGTTTGCACTCTCTGGAGCAGTGGCCTGAGATGTACCTGGGGCCTTTTTAGATACAGCTGGAGCAGGAGCAACTAGGATGCAGGTGACGGCAGTGGCAGCACGTCTGGAGCGGCCGCCCTCATGAGGCCGGCTGTAGTTCCTGAGGCGCAGACAGGGCCATGGGCTCCACAGAGACAGCCGGGGGCCAGGAACAGGAAGGAGTCCCGCCCCTTTCTGAGTTGTGGGATGTGGGGGTTGGGGGAGAGGAGAGCCCTGCCCTCGTGGGCACATCTGCAGCTGCCCAGCTGTGGCTGCAGACCCGGACATCCCTGCGCTCTTGGGGGCCTCAGGAGGCCCCCTGTCCCTGCAGGCTTAGAAGTGCCTACTTTTGCTGACTGGCGTCTCCCTGCTCTTGCCACCCACTCCAATTTTGGAGCAAAGTTGAGGCTGAGCCCTGGTACTCTTGCAACCTGGCTGGGTGTGTGCATGCTTGGGGCAGAGCTGACACAGCAGCCCCCTGCTGCCTCGGCCCCCTTCAGATTCTGGGTGCTGATAAGCATGGGAGGGATGCCAAGGGGTGGCTAAGGGTGGTTCAGCATGGGCATGCAGGCACCCCTTGGCATGAACTGCTTGGGCACCATGGATGACAGGTTGATGGTGGAGAAGGCAGGACAGTCTCCTAGGTGGAAAGGGGTGGGTCCCTGGTGAAACCTTACCTTCAAACCAGGGAATGTCTGAAGCCTGGGGGCTTGGCTGCCACTTCGGCAGACTGGATTGAGAACTTAAGGTGCTTTTTCCAGACCTGCCCATGGCTACCCATGGACCAATCAGCACACACTTTCTCTCCTCTGAAACCCATAAATACCCTGGACTCAGCCAGACTTGGGCAGATGACAGGACGACCTGCCTGCAGTTAGTAGCTATCCAACCTGGGTCTCCTCTTTGATGAGGGCTGCAGATATTGGGATGACCTACCTGTGGAAAGGAGCTACCCACTGTAATTTTCCTCTCTGCTGAGAGCTGGACACTCATTGGAATGACCTGCCTGCAGAAAGGAGCTACCCACTGTAATTTTCCTCTCTGCTGAGAGCTGGACACTCATTGGAATGACCTGCCTGCAGAAAGGAGCTACCCACTTTGGGTCTCCTGAGAACTGTTCTGCTGCTCAATGAAGCTCTGCTATGCCTTGCTCACCCTCTAGTTTTCCACATACATCATCCTTCCCAGACATGGGACCAAAACTCAGGACCTGCTGAATGGCATGACTAAAAGAGCAGTAACACAAACAGGGCTGAAACATGCCCCCCTGCTTGCCACATTGTGAGCAGTCAGAAGGAGAGAAGAGATATTGACCTTCAGGGAGCCCAGACCTAGGGACTCCCTGAGCCAAGGCTGTGACATCCTCTTTGGGGTTCTGTGGTTCTTGATGTCTCCAGGCTTCCAGGCACCACTGTGTTCTCCTCATCCAGACACAGGTACCCACAGGGAAAGCCACATGCAGTACATCTGGTCCAGCTGCAAACTTGCATGGAGCTGGCATCTGTGCCTGTGCCTGGAGCTGCCTGTTCCACCACAGCAGCCAGGTTGCCTGGCTGTGCACTGCGGCTGGATCCTGCACTCACTTGCCCACACATACCTCACTGCTCCACACCTGCCTTGCCCTTCACAGGTGTGGGATCCAGGTTGGGAGCGCAAGCCAAGCACAGCCTGCCAGGCTGAGTGGGTGGAAGAAACCCAGTGGGTGTAAGTAATCCTCAGACAGAAGATGCCACTAGCCACAGAGGTTTCCAGCTGGCAAAGAGATACTCCAAGGATCCCATGACACAGTGTCCTAAGGTTGCACAGGGCAGAAAGGCCTTGGGCCTGGCCCTTGAAACCATTCTTCCCTCCTAGGCCTCTGGACCTGTGATGGGAGAGGCTGTGGCAAAGGTCTCTAAAATGCCTTCAAGGCATTTTCCTCATTTTCTTGACTATTAATATTCAGCTCCTTTTTACTTATGCAAATTTATGCAGCATGCTTGAATTCCTCCCTTGATATTTTTTTTTCTATCACATGGCCAGGCTGCAAATTTTACAAACTTTTATGTTCTGCTTCTATTTAAATATAATTCCAGTTTTATGTTGTTTTCTGTTTGTTTGTTTATTTGTTTGTTTGTTTGTTTTTTCTCTGTGTTCTGCTTCCACCTAAATATAAGTTCCAGTTTTATGGGATTGTTTTGTTTTGTTTTGTTTTGTTTTTTGCTCATGAATGTGAGCATAGTTCAGCAGAATCAGCCAGGACACCTCTTGGATGCTTTGCTGCTTAGAATTTTTGTCTGCTAAATAACATAAATAATCTCTCTCAAGTTCAAAGTTCCAAAGAACTTTACAGCAGGGGCGCAATGCCACTGATATCTTTGCTAAAGAACAGCAAGAGTGAACTTTACTCCAGTTCCCTATAAGTTTCTTATCTCCATCTGAAACTTACCTCAGCCTGGACTTCATTGTCTATATCACTAGTAGCATTTTGGTCACAACAATTTATGAAGTTTTAGGAAGTTCCAAACTTTCCCTCATCTTCTTGTCTTCTTCTTAGCCCTCCAAAGTGTTTCAACATCTTCCCATCACCCAGTTCCAAAGTCACTTCCACAGTTTCAGATATCTTTATAGCAATGCCCCACTCCAAGGTACCAATTTTTTGTATTGGTCCATTCTCACATTGCTATAAAGAACAACTCCGAGACTAAGTAATTTACAAATAAAAGAGGTTTAATTGGCTCACAGTTCCACAGGCTGTATGGGGAGCATGGCTGAGGAGGCCTCATGGTGGATGGGAAAGCAAGTTCATTTTATATGCCTGGAGCAGGAGGAAGAGAGAACAGGGAGAAGTGCTACACACTTCTAAACAACCAGATCTTGTGAGAACTCACTATTACCAGTACAGCAAAGGGGAAATCCTTCTCCATGATCCAATCACCTCCTACCAGGCTCATCTTCCAACACTAGGGATTACAATTCAACACGAGATTTGGATGGGGACACAAATCCAAACTATATTACATTCCAATTCCAAAAAGAGAAGTAAAATAATGCTGGGGACAGGCAGATAAACTGCTATAATTTGAGCCTCATAATCTCACTCTCCCATATACAAACTAGAGCTTCCCCCTTTTTCTTTTCTTCTTCTACATGCAAAGAAAATTCAAACATCCTTAGTTTTCTTATGCCACATTCAAATACTTGAGAAAAAAAGATGGGAGTGACATAACTGTCATTTGTATGAAACCTTAAAGTTTGAAGACCTATTCTTGTACATTGTATGTTTAATCCTTCTACAAAATACATGAGTGATATAATTACTTCCCATTTATATAGGACGAAACTGATGCTCAGAAAATCTATGTAATTGCCCAAAGCCACCTAATTAAGTAAATTAGATAATCAATCCATAGATTCACCCTCTGTGTCTCTAGCTTTCTGTGTTATGTTAACTACATTCACACAACAACTTTCAATGTCAGATAAGTCAGTATAGCACTTGATTTCATTTATTCTATTTTTCTTAATCCTTAGGGTCATTATCAGAAACAAAACAATGGTCAGAATAAACTATGGGCCTGAAGCAGTATGCCAAGTTTTCTTTTTATTTATTTTATGTATGAGGACAAGTGACACTAGTAACTAGGAAAAGAAGAAAAACAAGTTGTTAAGAACTCTCTGTGCTTCAGTGTTAGTTGATTCATTGCATAATTAATCATATATCTTACCCTGTATTCTCAGATAAATATGTAATTTCAGAAGTATATGGTCTAATTATAAATTTGACCTTATTCCAAGAATCCCGATTGTGATAGAATGTTTCTCAGGATGGCTCAAGCCTTAAAACAGATTGTTACCCATGATTGGCTGGTGCTTTCTTCATGTTAAAAATTATATGAAATCTAAGATTAGTGAGGAGTTTTATATCTTAAATGTTAATATTAACTTTCAAAAATAATATTATATTTAATGTCTATTAAGAAGATGTTACTGATTTTAACAATGAACTAAAGTTTAGATTATCAAGTTGTCTTTTCAAATATACAAGGAACTCACCATTTTACACTGTACCATAATAACAAGGATCTACATTTTATATATAGAATTGAATATATTATTATTTATATATTTAAAAGTACAAGAAGGCATATTAGTATTCATTTTGATAGGATTTCAAGTACCATGCCAAGTTAGTAACACAAAGTTGCAGCATTAATTAATGCCACTTAATAAGAATCGAAACCCATTTTCTTATCGACCTCAGTAACATAGGAATTTTGCTTTCATCGATATTCAACTCTCTGCTTCCTTATCCAGCAGAGTTAAAATGAGACTTTTCTGACTAAGCATAATCCTGGCTAAAAGAATTATTTGATTGCCTTATTCTATACTTCAGACAAAATAAGGTTTACATGGAAAATCAATATTTATATAACTCAATATGCTATCATTTCCCATTAAATTAAAGACATTCTCCCCATGTATTAGCTAGAAAATTTTTCTCATATCAAAAGTTACAATAACAAGATGAAAGAATTATCCATCCAAATGTCCTATTCCAAAAATATTAATATCTGACTAAAATATAAATATGATTCTATTGGAATTTTCCAAAACTCAGATATTCCATTGTATGACTGCATTAAAACATATTTTTTTGTAGGAAAACAATGATTATGTTTTCCATTTTGTTTGTATAAAGTAAATAGCTAGTATCTTTGTTGAAATGTTTATTACAACTTGGAGCAGAGGTCATAAATTCAAATGGTCTCTAGAACTCGGGCCATGTACAAAGAAATGGGTGAATCAGACCAGCACAAAAAATAGTGGATAGTAAGAGGGATTGTGAGGATTGTGAAAAAATCTCAGCTCTGACACATGCTATCTGTGAGAACATAAGTGAATTATAAACACTCCTGAACCTCAGGTGTTTTTTTAAAAATTGAAATGTTAATAACAGTAACCATTTTGAATAGTTACTGTGAAGATATAAATACAAAATGTATTTAGTAAGCCTAGCATCAGTGAAAGGCATAAATAAAGAACCTAATACATAGTAGAACCATATGTCTGGATTTGCCTGGAATGGTCTCTGTCTTTTTATTCTCAAAAGTATCCAGACTTAGAGATATACAAATGTGGAATATTACTTAGTTATAATATTAATAATGCAATGTAAAGGGACATATGTTACCTATTGTGTATTCCTCACTAATGCTACCAAGCGTTTATTTTCCCATTTTTTTTTTCCCTATCTGCACGATCTTTGAGACTCTAGGTAATAGTTTATCACTAATGGGGTGTTTGAATCTCTATGAATAAGTCCATCAAATATATACTCTGTCTCCAAATTTACCCAATATTTTTGCTTAGGGGGGAACCAGAGAATATATTTATAGTTCTCTCTTTGGAATCCTTGCCTATCCATCCAACTGCTTCAGGTTCTTTCTTTTAGCAATCCCAAGAAATCTAACTCAAACTAAAATTTATGTTAGCAAATCAGAATCTTTGTTACCTTGAGTTAGATATTCATCCTTATGTCTTTCAGACCAGTAGTTTGAGATCAAAGATCCAATGGAAGACATTTCTGAAAGATCTCTGATTCCCTTAGAAATACCCACATTACAAAAAATGAGGATAAACAAATAGTCAATTGATAGTTTTATTTTAGACAATACATATAAATCTGTATACAAATAAAATACAAATTAAATAAACTACACACTACCCTATTTAGAAGTCCTTTATGTGTATGTTGACCTAAGCTTGCTATGCATTCAAAATCAACACTTAAAATAGAAGTTGCATCTAATATTTATGTTTCAAAATTTTATTTTAAATTTGTATTTTAGGTTTGGGGGTACATGTGAATGTCGATAATCTAGATAAGCATGTGTCATGGGGGGTTGTTGCACATATTATTATATCACCCAGATATTAAGCTCAGTACCCAGTAGTTCTCTTTTCTGCATCTCTCTGTCCTCCCACCCTCTCACCTCAAGTAGACCCCAGTATCTGTTGTTTCCTTCTTTGGGTTCACAAGTTCTTATCATTTAGCTCCCACTTATAAGTGAGAACCTGTGGTAACTTGTTTTCTGTTTCTGCATTAGTATGCTAAGGATAATAGCCTCCAGCTCCATCCATGTTCCTGCAAAAGACATAATCTCATTCCTTTTTTTGTGGCTATATTATTTCATGGTGTATACGTGCCACATTTCTTTATACAGTCTGTTATTGATGTGCTTTTAGGTCGAATCCATGTCTTTGTTATTGTAAGCAGTACTGCAATGAACATTTGCATGAATGTGTCTTTATGGTGGAATGCTTTATATTCCTTTGGGTATATACTCAGTAACGGAACTTCTAGGTTGAATGGTAGTTCTTTTAGCTCTTTGAGGAATCACCATACTGCTTTCCACAAATGTTGAACTCATTTACACTCCCACTAACAGTGTAGAAATAGTCCCCCTTTTCCGCAACCTTGCTGGCATCTATTATTTTTTGACTTTTTTTTTTTTTTTTTTTTGAGTCTGAGTTTCCCTCTTGTAGCCCAAGCTGGAGCGCAATGGCATGGTCTTGGCTCACTGCAACCTCCGCCTCCTGGTTTCAAGCGATTCTTCTGCCTTAGCCTCCTGAATAGCTGGGATTACAGGCATGCGCCACCATGCCTGGCTAATTTTT
>NW_012105032.1:1452722-1484218 GCF_000951045.1 Mandrillus leucophaeus
TTTTTTTTTTTTTTTTGAGATGGAGTCTTGCTTTGTCACCCAGGCTGGAGTGCAGTGGCGCGATGTCAGCTTACAGCAACCTCTGCCTCCTAGGTTCAAGCAATTGTCCTGCCTTAGCCTCCCAAGTAGATGGGATTACAGGTGCACACCATCATGTCTGGCTAATTTATTTATTTATTTATTTATTTATTTATTTATTTTTTAGGAGAGACAGGGTTTCACCATATTGGACAGGCTGGTCTCAAACTTCTGACCTTGTAATCCACCCACTTCGGCCTCCCAACTTTGCACACTTTTTAATGGGATTGTATTCCTCTTGTAAATTTATGTTCCTTGTAGATTCTGGATATTAGACCTTTCTCAGATGCATAGTTTGCAACTATTTTATTTTATTTCTGTGGGTTGTCTGTTTACTCTGTTGATAGTTTCTTTTTCTGTTTAAGTTTAATTAGATCCCATTTGTCAATTTTTGCTTTTGTTGCAATTGCTTTTGGTGTCTTTGTCTTGAAATCTTTGCCTGTTACTATGTCCAGGATGGTGTTGCCTAGGTTATTTTCCAGGGTTTTTATAATTTTTTTTATTTTTTTTTATTTTTTAGATGGAGTCTCACTCTGTCACCCAGGCTGGAGTGCAGTGGTGTGATATTGGTTCACTGCAACCTCTGCCTCCTGGGTTCAAGTGATTCTCCTGCCTCAGCCTCTCATGTAGCTAGGCTTATAGGTGCATGCCATCATGCTGGTTAATTTTTGTATTTTTTTTAGTAGAGATAGGGTTTCACCATGTTGGCCAGGCTGGTCTCGAACTCCTGACCTCTGGTGATCTGCCGGCTTCAGCCTCTCAAAGTGCTGGGATTACAGGAATGAGCCACCATGCCCGGCCATAATTCTGGGTTTTACATTTAAGTTGTTAAACCATCTAGAGTTGATTTTGTATATTGTGTAAGGAAGGAGTCCAGCTTCAATCTTCTTCATATGGCTAGTCAGTTATCCAAGCACCACTTATTGAATAGGGAGTCTTTTGCTCATTGCTACTTTTTGTCAGCTTTATTGAAGAATTTATCCATCTCTTCTATGTTTCCTAGTTTGTGTGCATAGAGGTGTTCATAGTAGTTTCTGATATATTTTTTATTTCTGTGGGGTCAGTAGTAACATTTCCTTCATCACTTCTAATTCTGTTTATTTGGATTTTATCTCTCTCTTCTTAATTAGTATAGCTAGTGGCATATTTTCTTAATTTTTTCAAAAAACCAACTCTTAGATTTATTGATCATTTGAATTATTTTTCATGTCTCAATTTTCCTCAGCTCAGCTCTGATTTTTGTATTTTTCTTCTGCTAGCTTTGGGGTTGATTTATTCTTGCTTATCTAATATTTTCAGTTGTGAAGTTAGATTGTTCATTTGAGGTCTCACTTTTTGAAGTTGGCATTTAGCTTTACAAATTTCTCTCTTAACGCTGTCTTAGCTATGTCCCAGAGATTCTGGTATGTTGTATCTTTGTTCTCATCATTTTCAAAAAAATTATTGGATTTCTGCCTTGATTTCATTATTTACCTAAAAGTCATTCAGGATCATGTTTAAGTTCCATGTAATTGTATGGTTTTGAATGATTTTTATTGTGTTGACTTTTACTTTTATTTCACTGTAGTCAAGAATGTGTTTGGCATAATTTCAGTTCTTTTATATTTGTTGAAGATTATTTTATGTCCAATTATGTGGTCGATTTTATAGTATGTTTCATGTGACTATTAGGAGAATGTTTAGTCTGTGGTTTTGGGGTGGAGGCTTCTATAAAGGCCTATCAGTTCCATTTGGTTAAATGCTAAGTTTATGTCCTGAATATCTTTGTTAATTTTCATCCTTGATGATCTAATACTGTCAGTGGAATGTTCAAATTTTTCACTATTATTGTGTGGGAATCTGTCTCTTTGTAGGTCTCTAAGAACTTGCGTAATGAATCTGGGTGCTCCTGTGTTGGGTGTATATGTATTTAGAATAGTTAGGTCTTCTTGTTGAATTGAATCCTTTACCATTATGTAATGCCCTCCTTCCTGTTCTTTTTTTAAAAAAATCTCTTTTGGTTTGAAATCTGTTTTGTCTGAAATTAGAATTGCAACTCCTGTTTTTTTTTGTTTGTTTGTTTTCTTTTTCCATTTGCTTGGTAGATTTTTGTTGATCCCTGTATTTGAGTCTATGAGTGTCATTACATGTGATATGGGTCTCTTGAAGACAGTATACCATTGGGTCTTGCTTTTATATCCAGCTTGCCACTCTGTGCCTTTTAAGTGGGGCATTTAGCCTATTTACATTCAAGGTTAGTATTAATATATGTGAATTTGATCCTGTCATTATACTGTTAGTTTGTTATTATGTTGGCTTGTTTGTGTGGTTGCTTTTACAGTGGCACTGATCTGTGTGTTTAAGTGTGTTTTTGTATTAGCTGTTAGTGGTTCTTTCTTTCTATATTTAGTGTTCCTTTCATGATCTCTTGTCTGGCAGGTCTGATGGTAAAGAACTTCCTCAACGTTTGTTTATCTGAAAAGGGCCTTATCTCTCCTTCACTTAGGAAGCTTAGTTTGGCTGGATATGAAATTCTGGTTGATTTTTTTTTTTTTAAGAATGTTGATTATAGGCTACCAATCTTTCCTGACTTGTAGGGTTTCAGCTGAGAGGTCTGTTGTCAGCCTGATGGGGATCTTTTTGTAGGTGTCCTGCCTTTTGTCTCTAGTGGCCTTTAACATTCTTTCATTTTGACCTTGGAAAATCTGATGATGATGTGTCTTGGAGATGATCTTCTTTGTCAATCTTGCAGGAGTTTTCTGTATTTCCTGAATTTGACTGTTGACCTCTCTAGCAAAGTTGGGAAAGTTTTCATGGATAATATCCTGGAATCTATTTTTCAAGTTGTTTGCTTTCTCCCCCTCCCTTTCAGGGATGCCAATGAATCATAGATTTGGCCTCTTTACAAAATTCCATACTGCTCAGAGGTTTTGTTCATGCTTTTTTTTCCTGAGTGTCTTATTTCATTAAATCTGTCTTCAAGTTCTGAGATTCATTTCTCCTCTTGGCTTATTCTGATGTTAATACTTGTGATTGCATTGCAAACATTTTGTATTATGTTATTCAGCTCTGTCAGTCCCATTAGGTACTTTTTCATACTGGCTATTTTGTCATTCAGCTCCTGTATCACTTCAATGTAATTCTTATTTTCCTTGGATTGGGTTTTGTTATCCACCTGAATCTTGATCTTCGTGTCTAGCCATATTCTAAATTCTATTTCTGTCATTCCAGTTAGTTTGGCCTTGTTAAAAACTCTTGTTGTAGAACTGATGTGGTCATTTGGAGGACATATGACACTCTGGCCATTTAAGTTACCAGAGTTCTTGCATTGGTTCTTTCTTACCTCTGCATGTGGATGTTCCTTTAACTGCAATGTAGATTGAGTACAGTCAATATACTTTTCTGGATGTTTTCACTGGGCCAAAGCTTTGTGTAGTATCTGTATTTGAAGTTGACTTTTTGTCTCTGGCTTCAGAGTGGGGTATGTTGGTGAGGTATTTTTGGTGTTGAAGTTTTGGGTTTTAATCCAGCAGGTGACACTTAGGTTTACTCGTCAGTTGATAGACTCCTGTGTGGCAATCCTATGTTTTCTCACAGCTGCAGCCGTGTTACCTCCCAGTGTTCCGAAACTGTTGGTTCCTCTCCCCACTTTAGTGCAGGCTGTAGTTCACAATTTGGCACTCCTGGGCTGTCCACTGTAGATTTGGGTGATCTCAGTGTTTATGTTTCTTCCCCAGCTTAGAGACAGTAGAGCAAGAGATCTTAGTAGTGGTAGTAGCCAAGGGTTGTTTGTTTGATTCCTGGGGGCTCCGCCCCAGAGAAATGCAGGTCAGCAATTGCTCAGTGTTGTCAGCCCAAGATGGAGGGTTTGTATTGTGAGTGCACACCAAGGGTTCCCTGTCTGGAGATAAGCCATCAGGGGTATGTGGGACCTGTGGGAGACAAACTGGCCTCTTCTTCTTGAGTAGACTGTACATGTAACCATCTGGACACTCTTTTGTAGGGCTGCTACAGTATGCTTGGGGCTCACTAGTGGAGGCTGTAAAATGGCAAAGATGGCAGCCTGTCTCTTTCTCTGGGAGCTTTGTCCCAGGGAAGCACAGACCTGTTGCTGGCCCAAAGGCACCTGTAAAAAGTGGCTGGAGGCCCCAGTTGGGAGGTCTGTTTCCAACTATTAACACAGATTTGGAATAAGGATTTATGAAATTGGTTATTACTACATATTGGATAATAAGTATTCAGTCTGTTAACTCATTTTCTATTATCATAGTTTTTTTATATATTGATATTGTCATAATGTTGAAGCAATAAGAATGTGAAACATGTCAACAATTCCCAGAATTTATATCAATTAATAATTATCTTCAATTTTATGACTATTTTATAAAATGATATTTCTGCAAGAATATAACACAATGTTTTAAATTGAAAAGTCATTATGATGACTGTATCTATCATACAGCTTCCATGGTCTTTGTCACAGGCCATGGTATTTCAGTACACATCCTATTATATTAGATTGATTTATGACATGTTCCAATATATTTTGGCAAAATAAATTCCCAGAAGACTGTGCTCATGTAATCTCTGAATGAGTTGAAGGTACATATTTAAAACAGTGCATAGCATTTTGTTTCTATAACTTTCTATTTGCATAAAATTCAATTCAGTATTATATGAGAAGGAAAGTACTTGAAAAACTTAGTTATACACACGGTAATATATATGTCATATGTATTTTAATCTATCAGCATGAAAATCTTTTCAGACCCATTGAACTATTATAAAGTCACATGACTACTACTACTACTAAACTACTATGAATGAAGTGAAATCACTTATGTAATTTCATCTTCGTAGTCTTCATCAGAGTAGTGATTTACCTGACAAATCTGTATACCTCATAGACATCGATTTTCTTTTTCTTAAGATTTAGTTTAGTGTTTTCAGTAAACAGCTCTTAAAACATCATTTTTAAAATAGCAGGGCTTTAATTACTGTATAATTATATTTTTTTAATGGGAGAGAAGAAGATCATGGCCAATAAATAGTTAAGTTCCCTCTCTCCCTCCACGTCCTGAATATCTCTGGCCAGTCTTTTGAGCATTGTCTACTCTGTGAGTAATATTTAATATTATAGAAATCTTTTGCTCAGTATGATTGCCCTAAAAATAAACAGGCACAGCTAATAAGAAAGAACTCTAGTAACTTAAACATGTTTATAAAATAATGCTTTAATTTTTAAATAATGCTCTGGGTTGATTTGAGGCAGATAGTTGTGCAGTGGATGGCTCATGCCAAAAACTTTAAAATGTGGGCCCTTTGCAAAGAAGCACCTACAAGAAATATATAAATCCCCTTCACTGAGCCAGCCCTGCCTCCTTGAAAGTCACCAACCCCAGCTTTCAAGCTAAAGGTTCAAAGAGTGTCTGATATATGCTGGGCCAGAGTAACAGAGTAGGTTCCTTCAGGATCAGCTATGCTGTAAACACTGCATTAGCTTTTAGTTTTCCACAATCCTAACACTTTCTTAAAGTCTCATGCATATATGGCTCAACTGACTCTTCTCTTTGCCTTTGTAGTGTTCCACCTGATATGAAGATTTATAAAAATATCTTTAATAATTTCATTTTTTTCTTTTTATGTACAGTCTTCCATGATCTTCTGAATTGTAAGAAAAAGCTACTATACCACTAGAAAAAAATACCGGCATTGATTACATAGAACTGGGTCTATTTCTGTTGTGCTTATAAGCTTACTTAAATTTACTAAAGCTAGTAGAAGAGAAACAGTATTCACCCACTACTTAATTCCACTTCTGAAACACCTTTAAGGTGTATAGGCACAATAAGCTTTGGTTGAAATTTCCATTGAAATAAGGACATTATCTGTCACTTGATGTGATTTTTTTTTTCCTTTTTGTAACTTTTTATTTCTAAATAGCTTCAAACCTAGAAAAGCTGCATTAATTCCCATTTACTCTTGCCTTAGATTCTCCATTTGTAATTATTTTCTGTTTGCTTTCTTTTTTGTCTTTATTTATACACATACACATTATTTTCAAAATCATTTGTAAATACACTGAAGACATGATGCTTCTTTAGCCATAAATGCGCAAGCATTTATTTCCTAAAAACAGAGAATTGTCTCACATCAGTACAAATTATCATAATTAGGATATTTTTCAAATTTTCAATTATATACTTTAGAAAACAGATTAATCGTGATCCAATATTAGTTGCACTGCATTTAATTATAATGTCCTTTTGCTCTCCTTTAATCTGGAATAGTTCATTAGTCTTTTTTGCAGGGGAGGTGGAAAGGTGGAAAGTTTTCATAACCTTGATATTTTTAAAAATTACAGGCTGCTTACTTTGTAGACTTTTTTTGCAATTGTATTTATTTGCTGTTTATGATTAGATTCAAGTTATGCAGTTTTAGCAGGAATACTGGATAAATTACATGTTCTTTTCAGTGTATGGTATTATTAGGCAAAGAGAGTTGGTTTGCCCCAGTACTGGTGATGTTAAATTCAGCCACTTAATTAAAGCATTGTCTGGCATGTTTTCTCACTATAAAAATTATATGTCATTTTTAAGACTGTACTTTTGGCCAGTAGGCAAAGAAACCACAACGACAGACTTCCAATGCTAAGATGCTCAACTGAAGAAGCCATGCTCTTAAGAGAGCAGGGAAAAACTGGTTCCATTTTGGTGAGTTTCATTTTCTAGGCATTTATTTAATCTTCTAATTAAAATTTGCATTAGACTGTAGATTGATCAAACTATAAGAAACACCCTATAAGTAAATAGCATTTGCAACTGTTTGTCTGTATAACCTCCAATGAGCATTGTTATTGCGGCCTTATATTCCAATGAGACATACATAAAACATCTAATTAAAAGTCTTTCTTTAGGTTTGAAAGATTTTCAGAAGCAGAATCTGCATAATCGGACTCATTTGAAAACAAACGGATTTTAAAAACAGACATATTGAGAATGTAGTGGACACGGAACTCTGGGAAAAGTTTGACTTTGCTCAAGCCCTCATTGTCTTACGCCTTCTAGACTGATCTTCTATCCAGACACTATGACTTCAACATGCTCTTCAAATAGTTTCAAATTATTCTTTTATAACACACAAGTCTGTCAAAATTACTGTTCCATTTAGCATTTCCTTTTTTTCTGTACTGAACCCAGAAGAAAACATTTATTGTAGCATTCTAAAAAACTGTATAATACGCTACCCTTCACACACATTCTTTTACAGACTTACCTTGAACAAACCACCATCTCCACTCAATGCCCAGTACTCTTCTGGTACACTATAACTTTTACTATTCCTGGAACATTTTATGCATACACTTTTATACTTTTGTCATTTTATCAAAGTACCTCATCCAAAAGTAACGTCCTCATCTACACTTCTTAATACTTTACTCATCCTTAAAGATCCAAATTAATGGATACCTCTTTGATGAGCTTTTTTATTATCCTCACAATTGGAATGAATCTATACTTCGCTTTCATTATACACTTTTTAAATAGATGTCTTCATCTCTTTCTAATGTTATAAATCAGTTATATGCACATTCTCAGTGACTAGTGTATATGCTTTCCAGGAGCACAAAATGTATCTTAGTTGTTTTCATATCTTCACTGTCTAATCTTTTGACACATGGCAGATGCTTCAAATACCTTGATGACCCAGAAAAATGACTGTATAGAGTCAAAAGATGTCACATAACAGAAAATAACCATTTATACAATATTGGGCTGAGATTCTCCAGAATCCAGTTTTATTTATTCACATCTATTTATTCATAGTTTATCAGGTATGAGCTTATGTACTGTCCTGTAGTAATTGCACATCAACCTGTTTCAAGTGGACCACTTCAGAAAGCAAATTGTTGTCCTATTTATGTATTGTACATGTCGTTGGTTATATTGGAGATGCATGCACCTGTCTAGTAGAGCCTGAAAGCTCACCACTAGCAGATTCACATTAAAATTCTGACCATTATAAAGGTTTCATAGTTTCTAATGTACCCTAGACTTGGCTACCACCACATGTTGCTCCAGAGTACCAGATATCTACAGTGATGCCCATATTTTAGACACTTTTATTCTCATTCCCAAGTCTTGCATGATTCCCAGGGAAAATGTGTAATTACTTTGTTTTATAATTTTATGTTTATATTTATGAAAAAGAGCATCATGCATCAGCAGTGAAATAACTATATTGTGTCACAGCAGGAAAGCTAAAACATTTTCAATGGTTTCTTTTTTAGTGTTCTTCCAAGGTTGGTGCAAAAGTAATTGCAGTTTTAGATCATGAATTTTAAATCATTAAAACTAGGCTCAAACACATATTTATTAATCCAAATAGGAACCATTACAATCAGTCCATTTTTGCCAACAAGAAATAAGTTTGCTTATTTCTGTAGCATAAAAATCCATGCTTCAGAATTCGATGAACACCTGGAAAACATTTTCTGCATCTTGCTGTTTGTGGAAGCATTTTCTAGACAAAACATTGTGGAGATGCTGGAAGAAGTTGTATTCAGTTGGCAAGAGGTCAGGTGAATATGGCAGATGAGGCAAAACTATAGCCCAATTTGTTCAATTTTCGAAGCATTGGTCGTGCAATGTGCAATCAGGCATTGCCATAAAGGATTGGGCCCGTTCTATTGACCAATGCCAGCTGTAGGCATTGCTGTTTTCCATGCATCTCATTGATTTGTTGAACATACTTCTTAGATATAATGGTTTCAGTGGGATTCAGAAAGCTGTAGTGGATCAGATCAGCAGCAGTCCACAAAACCATGACCATGACATTTTTTTGGTGCAAGTTTGGCTTTGGGAAGGGATTTGAAGCTTTTTCTCAGTCTAACCACTGATCTGGTCATTGATGGTTGTCATATAAAATCCACGTTTCTTCCTACATCACAATCAAATTGAGAAATGGTTCATTGTTGCATAAATAAGAGAAGATAACTCTTCAAACATTTTTTTTTAATTTTTGCTCAGCTCATGAGGCCCCCACTTATCGAGTTTTTTCAGTTTTCCAATATGCTTCATATGCTGAATAATCATAGAATGATAGACAATAGGTTTTTTGGCAAGGTCTTGTGTAGTTGTAAGAGGATAAGCTTCGATGATTGCTCTCAGTTGGTCATTGTCAACTTCCAATGGCCAGACACTAGGCTCCTAAACTTCAAGGCTCTCATCTTTATTTTATTTTATTTTTGAGACAGAGTCTCCCTCTGTCACCCATGCTGGAGTGCAGAGGTGTGACCTCACCTCACTGTAACCTCCGCCTCCTGGGTTCAAGCGATTCTCCTGCCTCAGCCTCCTAAGTAGCTGGGATTACAGTTGTGTGCCACCACACCTGGCTAACTTTTTTGTATTTTTACTAGAGACGGAGTTTCACCATGTTGGCCAGCCTGGTCTTGAACTCCTGACCTCAGGTGATCCATCCACCTCAGCCTCCCAAAGTGCTGGGATTACTGTCTTGAGCCACCCCGCCCAGTCTGCAAAACATCTTGAATCACCAGTGCACCGTATGCTCCTTAGCAGTTATATTGTGAGTTGTCTCTGTTACTTTATGACCTATTTTGAACTCAAATAAGAAAATTGCTCAAATTTGCTTTTTTATTATATTTTTTGAGACAGTCTCACTCTGTCACCCAGGATGGAGTACAGTGGCCTGTTCTAGGCTCACTCCAACCTCTGTCTCCCGGACTCAAGCAATTCTCCTGCCTCAGCCTCCCGAGTAGCTGGGATTACAGGCGCATGCCAACACGCTTGGCTATTTTTTGTATTTTTTAGTGGAGACAGGGTTTTGCCATATTGGCCAGACTGGTCTCGAACTCCTGACCTCAGATGATCTGCCTGCCTCAGCCTTCCAAAGTGCTGGGATTATAGGTGTGAGCCACCGCATACAGCTTCAAATTTGCTTTTTGTCTAACATCATTTTCATAGTCTAAAATAAATAGCAAGTAATGTCATTAGCAGAAAAATAAAATGAGAAATGCACATTAAAATGGTGTATAATGTAACCAAATTATTTAATATTATATTCCAATATCAAATAGCAAAATTCAACAATGCAAATATTTCAATTACTTTTGCGTCAATCTCCAAATAATCTTATCTTTCCACTTAGTGGGTTAGGAGGTTTTAAGGCCTAAGGAGGTTTAAGGTTTATTGTTGCCTCCAAAAACAATAACAAACCTAGACTAAAAACAAAAATTATTGGCGCTCTGACTCTGCAGCTTCCTTAAAGCTAAAATAAGAGCACCAGTGTTTAACATACGCATATACCCAATATCAACTAAGAACTTTCATGAAGAAGAAAGCAGGCAGGATTATTACCCAAAAACGTCTTCAACTTCCTCATTAAATAAAATATTAACCCCAAAATGGCCCGGAGTAGGATGTGTGTATTAAGATATTTTATATTTACTTTTTAGATTTGTTTACAAGAGTACCAATAAGCAAACGTGGCATTTATGTTCAAAAGAGTATTTTGAAGCTTCTCTAAAAGTGAATTTTGCTGAACATCAGAGGCAATTCATAGTCAGTTAAATGTACTGCAAAGTCAGTAAAGATTCACAATAATCATACATACATTTTTCTTTTTTGAGACAAGGTTTTATTCTGTTGCCCAGATTGCAGTGCAGTGGCATGATCACGGCTCACTGCAGCCTCAACCTCCTGGGCTCAAGCAACTCTCCCGCCACAGCATTCAGAGTAGCTTAGACTACAGGTATGTGCCACAATCCCAGCTAGTTTTATTTTTAATTATTATTTTTAGCAGAGACAATGTCTTGCTATGTTGTTCAGGCTGGTCTGCAACTCTCTTGGTCTCAAGCAATTCTCCCACCTTGGCCTCCCAAAGTGCTGGGATTATAGGCATGAGCCACCATGGCTGGCCATATTTGGTTTTTATATATGTGTATGTGCCTTACAATGATGTAGAAGTGCTATGTAAGTATTGCTTTATATTAACCCATCTTTCAAGTTTGTATGGAAATATGGGCAAAAATTGCAGACTTACACATCTCCTAGAAGATAATTTTTGAATACATCAGTGAATTTTACTGGATTTAAGAAAGTTCCCCATGGCTGAATAGCTAGCTGTAAAATCATCACTGAATTAACAGAAAAATGATCTACACTATATTTTTCATTGCCCCCAATTTCTCAGGGATTCAGGGAATAGAGAATATTATGAAGGTTTTGCAAAAATAATCCTAATGAGATGTATTAGCTTTATTGAAGCATAGCTACTCCTTAAAGATTTGCTCTGAGAACAGCTGTAAGCCCATTCTATGCTTCATTAAAAAGAGCTCTTAATTAAGAATCAATGCCCAGAAATAGTTTGGGAAGGAGAGAGTGCTTCATACTTGTCAACGCTGTGCTCAATTACCAATGTATTTCCTCTACTCCTCATGTGACTAAAATTACAAGAGAAATGAAAAACACACTTTAAAAAAAGTTATTCTTAGGAGATATGAACTTCATTTAGAATACACTTGATATGAAATTCAAACTAAACCTTTTGTAAACATAGATAAGAATTAATGACATACATACCATGGAAGTTAAGAGCTATGCCTTTTCATCTTTGCATGCTCCACAGGTTAATACAGTGGCATGCATGGAGTAGGCAGTTAATAAACATTCATATAAAGGAATGAAAAGAAGGAATAGGGGAGGGAGATTTTAATAATAGTATATACCACTTCTTTTATTAATTTTAATTTTAATTTTACCTTCCAGGGTACATGTTCAGGATGTTCAGGTTTGTTACAAAGGATGTTCAGTATGTACAGGTTTGTGTGTCATGGCTGTTTGCTGCACCTATCAACCCATCATCTAGCTATCAAGACCAGCATGCATTAGCTATTTTTCCAAATGCTCTCCATCTCCACATCCCACCCCCGCAATAAGCCCAAGTGTGTGTTGTTCCCCTCCTTGTGTCCATGTGTTCTTGTTGTTAAGCTTCCACTTATAATTGACTACATGCAGTGATTGGTTTTCCTTTCCTGCAATTGTTTGCTAAGGATAATGGCATCCAGCTCCATCCATATCCCTGTAAAGAACATGGTCTTGTTCCTTTTTATGGATGCGTAGTGTTCCACATTTTCCTTATCCAGTGTATCATTGATGGGCATTTGGATTGATTCCATGTCTTTGCTATTGTGAATAGTGTTGCAATGAACATATGTGTGCATGTATCTTTGAAAACAATCATTTATATTCCTTTGGGTATATACCCACTAATGGGATTGCTGGGTCAAATGTATACCATTCCTTAATAGATTATTCTGTGCCAGAAACTATGATACTTATTTAACTTTCATTATTTTATACATTCTTCACAACAATCCTGAGAAAGATGAAAGAAGATAGGAATATAAAATAAAGCATTTGTTCATGAGATTAAGTAATAAGTATACTAGCTGAGAACTGCATCAGATATTAAATAATTACTATTAATGTGTGTCAATAAAGATAAGAAAACCAAAATCAGAAGGCAGAAGGAAGAAAAACCATTTGTGTCCTATTCTTTTGAATCCAGATTGTGCATTTGTATGATCTAAAATACTCTTACTTTTTTTGTGTATTTTATTAATGAGTTAATATTTGTGAATTGAAGGTCAAATTTACCGCAATAACTACAAACCAAATGTATTGCATTTAATAAAATCACTTGTCTTTCCTCAAATTCTGCAGCTGCAGAAGAAGTCATTATTGGGCATAATATTTTCCATTGAAGAAGTCCTCCTATAAGATAACATCATTCTAATGAAATAGAACTGTAACAGCGCCAAAGCCAGGGTGGCATAATGCACCCCCATAAACACACACATATCCTCAACATACACACGTCCAACCTACTCACATAAAGCAACAATCACAGCTGAAGCCAATTAAGTTTTCTTTCTACAGAGATTTGGGTGGCATATTTTAAAGTCATTAGAATCTAATAGCTACAAGTTAAGTTTCACACAATACATACTGGCACAAATTAAAATGAAATAATGTTGAGGTTCAGAGAACAAGCACTGTTTTCTGTAGAACATCATTCTTTCCTTCTTAAAAGAGTTAAGTAACATCCTAGGGTTTTGGCCATCATATATGAATGCAAGGCCCACCTATTTGAATCAGGATTTACTTGAGTCACCTAGTTAGTTCATCGGAATGCAGCTAGAATACTAAACTTGACATTGTATGATCTGATTAAAACTTAGTTTTATGGTATATGCAAATGAATTTCTTTAATTTCATTTTTAAATTTTATGAACACTTCCATTTGTGTCTCCTGATCGAGTTAAAAGTTAACATAAATCTTCTATTTAATATCGTATGCACCCTAGCAATACAATAGCATTAGGACATCTCAGGTGTCTAAGTTAAACTTTTAAGTTAGAAAGTGGAAGATATACCAAACTTATTAGCTTTATCATATATAGCTATTCAATAATTAGACATTTTTCACTTACATATTTCAAGTGAATCCAAGCATTTTTTTGAGACCAATAATTTACTTTCTTTAAATTTGACATTGTATATAAATATATTTAATAAAAATACAATATAAGTTGATAATTTAGCCTTTTAAAATATTTTTGAGGAATCAAGGATCTATTTATTTACCTTATTATTATAAAACCAAATTCTTCAAATAACTAAGTAAAAATCTAGAATTGATACAATTTAAATAATCTTGAATTTGTTAGTATGACTGTTTAACAGTGAGAAGAGAAAGTATTGTATTTTTCAAATATACAATATAACTAAACTTTCTCCCCTTCTCCACAACTTGCAGTTTGTATATTTTTAAATATTTGACCAAGAAGGTATCTGTCCACTTGAATGTATTATACCTATAGAGAGTTGATGAAGCAACATATAAACCTGACATATTAACAGTCAGTAGAATTTGTCTCAGTAAAATTAAGTAACATGTATTTGACCACTCCAAGACGAGAATTAAATTTTGAATTTGTCCTTCATCAAAGTGCAGTTTTTAACTTTATAAAATGTAAGGTTGGTGAAAAATAATGGAGTAATAGAACTAAAAACTTGATGTTACAATTCCATTTTTTTTTAAATTCTTATTCACTGGATATTATAAATAATTAAAATAAGTCAATATATTTGCATTTTATCTATTTCGCGTTTCCAAAACAGATCTGAAGCATATTAAAGTACAATATTTAAATAAAATAAAATAATACGTTGTGCTTATTTGTCAATTTTTTAATTTTAGTTCAGTAAGAATTAATTTTACTAATTATTTTGCCATATGTCATGTATCATGCTTTATATTATTTATACATTTTAAATGTTTTGTTCATTTTATTTGTTTTTTAGCACTAAGTGATAAGTAGCTACTTTAATGTCAATTTTTATTTTAATATTTGTATATATGGGATTTGCTAAAACATAAAAATCTTCACTTATTCTTTTTTTATTATTTCAATAGTTTTGGGGTAACGGGTGTTGTTTGGTTACATGGATAAGTTATTTAGTGGTGATTTCTGAGATTTTGGTACACTCATTACCCAGGCAGTATACACTGTACTCAGTGTATAGACTTTTTCCCTCACCCTCTCTCATCATTCCCCATGAGTTCATTGTATCATTTATATGCCTTTGTATCCTCATAACTTAGCTTCCACTGATAAGTGAGAACATATGTTTGCTTTTCCATTCCTGAGTTATTTCACTTAGAATAATGGTCTCTAACTCCATCCAGGTTCCTGTGAATGTCTTTATTTCATTCCTTTTTATGGTTGAGTAGTATTCCATGGTGTGTATATGTATACCATTTTTATCAACTCGTTGGTTGATGGACATTGAGCATAGTTCCATATTTCTGCAATTGCAAATTATACTGCTACAAACAGGCATATGCAAGTATCCTTCTCATATAATGACTTCTTTCTCTTTTTTTTTTTTTTTAAACGGAGTCTCGCTCTGTCACCTAGGCTGGAGTGCAGTGGCGCAATCTAGGCTCACTGCAAGCTCCATCTCTGGGATTCACGCCATTCTCCTGCCTCAGCCTCCCGAGTAGCTGGGACTACAGGTGCCTGGCACCACACCCGGATACTTTTTTGTATTTTTAATAGACACGGGGTTTCATTGTGTTAGCCAGGATGGTCTCGATCTCCTGACTTTGTGATCCACCCGCCTCGGCCTCCCAAAGTGCTGGGATTACAGGTGTGAGCCTGGCCCCTCTGTCTTTTTTAACTGTTGTTGCTTTAAATTGTGTTTTGCTTGATATGAGAATACCTACTCCTGCTTGCTTTTGTTTTCCATTTGTATAGAAGGTCTTTTTCCACCTCTTTACCTTACATTTATGTGAACAGAATTTTATGTGTTAAGTGAGTCTCTTGAAGACTGAAGATGCTTGGTTGGTTGGTGAATTTCTATCCATTCTGCCATTCTGTAACTTTTATGTGAGATCATTTAGGCTATTAACATTTAACATTAATATTGAGATGTGATATACCATTCTATATATTATGCTAGTTGTTGCCTGAATAACTTTTGTTGTGTTATTGTTTTACAGGCCCTGTGAGATTTATGGTTTAAGGAGGTTCTATGTGTGTGTATTTAGACACTTTGTTTCAAGATTTAGAACCCCATTTCGCATTTCTAGTAGTACTAATTAAACAGGTAGATGGTCCATGGTCTCGTTGTCTGAGGTGTTATCTGAGCTCGTTGTCTCACTGCCAAGAAATGTAAGGAGTATGGACACAAAGGGTGAGGTTTAGCAAAAGTTTAATAAGCAAAAGTAGAAAGCCCTCTATAGCGGTGAGGGGAGCCCAAGTGGGTTACCATTTTTACAGCTGAATTCAAGAGCTTTTATATGAAACTCCTTTCATCTCTGTAACAGTTTGAGTAAATTCTCTTATCTGTAAAGCTGTCTGTGTAACTCTCCTTATCTTTGTAGTTGTGGGCATACAAAGCACAGCTTCCCTTGTTTGTATAACAGTGGGTGTGTTTTAGGCAAGCCTCCTCCATCCCTGTGCAAATTCCCACGGAGCCCATCATGTACATGCCTGACATGAGGAAGAAACTTTTCCTGGGAGCTCTCTAATCACACAAAGAACAAAAGGCTTCTATGTTGGGTACCCACTTATCTGTGCAGCTGCAGTCTAAGTTTTCTCCAGGCTGTTCTATTTTTTGCTTGTAGTTGTGAATTTTAAGGCAGGCTGCTTCTCCAAGGACTGGCCTTTCCTGTCTGCCTAACTGATTTTTCCTTTCCATTCTCCCTCACTGAGATGGTAGTGGCAAATTCTCTCAGCATTTGTTTGTCTGAAAAATGCACTATTTCTCCTTTATTTATGAAGTTTAGTTTTGCTGGATACAAAATTCTTGGCTGATAATTATTTTGTTTAAGGTGGCTAAGGATAGAACCCCAATCACTTCTGGTGTTTAGGATTTCTGCTAAAATTCTGCTGTTAATCTGAATGGTTTTTCTTTACACATCACTTGATGCTTTTGCATCACATCTCTTAAGATTCTTTTCCTTGTCTTGACTTTAGATAACCTGATAACTATGTGCCTAGGTGATGATTTTTTTTGCAATGAATTTCCCAGGCTCAATTCTTTGAGCTTCTTCAAAGAAATTGAGAAATTCTCAATTTGTTTGAGCTTCTTGTATTTGAATACCTAGATCTCTTGCAAGACCAGGGAGGTTTGTCTTGATTATTTTCTCAAATAAAACTTCCAAACGTTTAGATTTCTCTTCTTACTCAAGAACACCAATTATTCTTATATTCAGTGTTTTAACATAATACCAAATTTCTTGGAGGCTGTGTTCATTTTTTTAAAATTCTTTTATCTTTGTCATTGTTGGATTGGGTTGATTCAGCCCTTGTCTTTTAGTGCTGAATCTATTTATTATCCTTATTTGATTCTATTGTTGAAACTTTCCAGTGTATTTTGCATATTTCTAGGTTTGTCTTTCATTTCTAGAAGTTGTGATTGTCTTTTCTTTATGATATTTATTTCTCTGGAGATTTTTAAAATTAATATCTTGTATTTTTAAAAATTTTATTTAAGTTGGTTTGCACCTTTCTCTGGTACCTCCTTGAATAGGTCTAATAATCAACACTCTGAATTTTTTTCTGGCAATTCAGAGATTTCTTCTTTTGTTTGGATTCACTGCTGATAGCTACTGTGATCTTTTGGGGATGTTATAGAACCCAGTTTGGTCGTATTACCTGAATTATTTTTCTTTTTTTTTTTTTTTTTTTTTTTCATTTGGGTCACCCGTTTTTTTTTTTTTTTTTTTTTTTTTCTCATTTGGGTCAACTGTTTCAGAGGTAGTATCTGGAACTCAAGAGCTGCTGTTCAGATTCTTTGGTTCCATGAGGTTATCCCTTGATGTGGTGCTCTCCCCCTTCCCTAGGAGTGGGGATCCTGAGAGCCAGACTGCAGTGAGTGTTATTGCACTTCTGGGTCTAGCCACTCAGAGGGACTTTCGGCCTCTGGGCTGGTGTTGGGGAATGTCTACAAAGAGTCCTGTGATATGATTTATCTACAGGTCTCCTAGCCATGGATAATAACACCTGCTCTGATGGAGGTGGCAGGGCAATGAAGAGGATTCTGTAGGAGTCCTTGATTGAAGTTTTGTTTAGTGCATTGTTTTTTTTTTTGTTTGTTTTTGTTTTTTAATGCTGGTTATGCTAGCAGTGAATTTGTCACTTGGACAGATAAAGGACCTCTGATTAGCCAAGGTGTTGTAGGCGGTGGAATTATCTGTTATTTTCTCCTCTGGAACAGGATTGTTCTGTTATGAGTTTCTGTAATGGCTTGAGTTAGTTGGCCTCCAGCCAGGAGGTGGCAGTTTTAAGAGAGCACCATCTGCGGTAGTAGAAGACAGAGGTAAGCATGCCCTATTTTGAACAAGGTAAGTACTCAGGTGATGGATGGGGCCCCACAGCTCCCAAGAGTTTGTGTCTTTTGTCTTTGCTTAACAGGGCCAATAGAAAAAAATCCATTAGATGGGGCCAGGGTTAGGCAGGTTGGAACTCAGACTGTCCTTTGGTGGGACTTGCGGCAGTCACTGTGGGTTTTGGGAGAGTGGTTCTCAGGCCAATAGAGTTATGTTCCCAGGGGGATTTTTTGGAAAAATCAGTAAAAGTGTTCAAAATACTTGTTAGTAACTTCAGGAAAAACAGAATGGAAATTTAATCAGCCAATATAAGAAATTAAGGGTGGAATATCACTACAGACTTTCAGACATTGTAAAGGACTTATTATGAATAAGTTTATGCAGATAATTTTGACAACCTACATTAAATGGAATAAATAATTGAGAGACACAAATTATCAAATCTGTCTCAATTTTTAAGCCTTACATCAATTAATAAAATCAAATTTTATTAAAAATATTTTCAATATAAATTTGTGTCCTGATGGTTTCACTGGTGAATTTTATCAACTGTTTAAGGAAGACATAATATCAATCTTACTTAAACCCTTTCAGAATATAGAGAATCAAGAAACATTTCTCACCTCATTTCGTGAAGGCAGCATTACCTTGATTCTAAAACCAGTTGAAAACATCATAAGAAAACTGCAGACCAATATCCCTTGTGAACATGGATACAAAAAATTAAATATCAAATCACATCAAATAATAATTTAAAAAATAGCACTACATCACGGTCATGTGGGATTTATCTTGAGAATGTAAGGTTGGTTTTGCATTTGAAAAACACTCAAGGAGATACATCACATTGATAGAATTAAGAAAAATATCATATTACCATTTCAGAAGATGCACAAAAAGTATTTGACAAAATTCATCTCTTTTTATGATAAAAATTTCTCAGCCAACTACAAATAGATGGGGACATTCTCAAATTGATTAAGTATTTGCATGAAAAATCTACAAGTAGCATGATACGCAGTGATTAAAGTGTCAATATTTTCTACCTACGTTTAAGAAAATATCAAGGATATCCCCTCTGAATACCTTTAACATTGTGCTGGATATCCTAACCAGTGCAAGAGAAAGAAATAAAGAATGCACTGATTGGATTGGGAGGTAGAAAGACTTCCATTATTTGAACATAATTTGATTGTATGGAATTCACAGAAATCTACTAGAACTAAAATACTGATTTACCAACTTGGTATTCTGAAAGGCCAATATAAAAATCAACTCCACATTTAAATATTAACAATAAACAATTAGAAATCATAATTTAAAAATCCTTTCAAAAAAGCATCAAACATGATACTGATGAGGCTACAGAGAAAAGGGAATGCTTATACACTGTTGATGGGAATGCAAACCAGTCAACCACTGTGGAAAGCAGTTTAGTGATTTCTCAAAGAACTTAAAATAGAACTATGGTTTGACACAGCCATCCCACTACAGGGCACACATTCAAAGAAAACAATTCGTCCTGTCAAAAAGACACATGCACTCATATGTTCATTGCAGCACTATTCACAATAGCAAGGATATGAAATCAACCTAGGTGCCAATCAATGGTGGATTGAATAAAGAAAATGTGCTGCATATACACCATGGAATACCACACAGCCATAAAAAAGAATGAAATCATGGCCTGTGCAGTAACATGGATGGAGCTGGAGGCCATTATCCTAAGTGAACTAACACAAGATCAGAAAACCAAACACTGTAGGTTCTTATAAATTGGAGCTAAACATTGAATACACATCGATGTAAAGATAGGAATAACAGACACTGGGGACCTCTAGATAGGGAAGGGAGGGAGGGGGTTATGGGACTAAGAACCAGCTGTTGGGTACCATGCTTACTTCCTGGGCAATAGCATCATTGGGATCTCAAGCCTCAGTGTTATACACTTTACCCATGTAGCAAAACTGCATGAGTACCATTTAATCCATAATAAAAACTAAAATTATGAAAAATGATATAATTAGAAATAAATTTTAATAAAAATGTACACTGTAAACTACAAAATATTGCAAAAGTAAATTAAAGAACATCTAAACAACTAAACAGATATGCTCATGAATTGGAAGACAATATTATTAAAATGGTATTTATCCAAATTGATCTACAGAGACTTTTAATACCAATCAGGACACTATTGGACTTTTAAAAGAAATTAACAAGCTGGTTCAGAAATTTATATGGAAAGTTAAATGACCTACAATAGCTAATTTATCAAAAATCATTGAATTTTATATCTAAAAATGAGTGAATTGTTTTGTATATAAATTACACCTCAATAAAGCTGTTAAGAATAGAAAAAATTACACAATCTCTTGTTTAAGACTTACTATAAAGCCACACCAATCAAGAGAGTGTAAAATTAAATGACGTGAGAGTCAACATAGATCAATAGAGCAGAATAGAGTCTATACATAGACTCAAACTTACATGTTCAATTGATTCTCAATAAAGGTAATTTAGTGAAAAGTAAGTAGTCTTTTCAAGAAATATTGTTGGAATAACTAGATGACTATATGGACAAAAATTAACTTCTACTTTTATCTCACACCATAAATAAATATTAATTGAAAGTCGCTCAAATACCTTAACATAAAACAACTAAATGTATTAAACTTCACAAAGAAAACAGAAGAAATTTTTTCTGACTGTGATAGACAGACTAATCCACCTCCCTGATGCCCCCAAAAGATGTTTAAATCCTAATTTCTGGACCTGATAATATGCTAGTTTAAAGTGGCCAAACACACTATGAGGTTGTAATTAAGTTTATGTCTTAGAGATAAGGAGATCCTCCTGGATTACCCAAGTGAGCCGAAACTAATTAAATGAGTCCTCAAAAGCAAAGAACTTTCCCAGTTGAGGTCAAAGTCAGGGGAAATGTGACTGTGAACGTATGATCAGAGAGACTGCACTGCTGTCTTTGAAGATCCAAAAAGGAAGCCATGAGCAAAGGAATATGGGCAGTCTGAAGAAGCTGAACAAAGCAAGGAAACAAATTCTATCGTACAAGCTCTAAAAACCAAAAGATTCCTATCAACATAGTGGTTTTAATTCGATGAAATGTGTGTCAGATTTCTGACCTACAAATCTGTAAGATAATATATTCGTGTTGTCTTAAGACCCTAAGTTTTTGCTAGTAATAGAAATCAATAAAGTATCATTGGAGTAAGCAAGAATTTCTTAAAGTAGACAGCAAAAGCACAGATTATAAAATAACTAAGTTGATCAAAGTTGATGAAATGTATATCACTAGTATTAAAATGACTGAATTTTAAGAAAACTTCAGCTACAGACTGGAAGTAAAATGTTTGCAAATTATATGTCTCACAAAGTGCTTACATCCAAAATGTATAAAGAAACCTACAATTCTGTAAAAACAGAAAAAATTCAATACAAAATAGGCAAAATAATTTTAATAGACCCTTCAAAACAAGACAGCCAATGAGCCGATGAAAAGATGGTCAATAACATTTTGAGAAATACAAATTAAAGCCACAATAAGAAACCAATACTCATTCTCTAGAATGACAAAATCTAAAAGCAATCCAAACGTCAACCAGAGAATAGGAAAGAAAAGTGTGGTATATCAATACCACGTATTAATATGCAGAAAAAATGAAAATGTAAATACATACAACATATATAATCTCAAGAAAGAAATTAAATACAAGACCAAGCATAGCATGCTTCTATTAATGAAATTCTAGAAAACGCAAAAAGTATTATAACAGAAAGCCAATCACTGCTTGTATAGAATCAAAAATAGAGGAGGCTATTAAATGTGAAAGGGCAAAAGGAAACTTCTTAGAGGGGAAATAAAAATTGTATATACTGATTATGTTGAAGGTTACATGATTGTATAAAATTATAAAATGTCCTCAAATTATTAAAACTAATACATGTTATATGTAAATAAAACCTCAATAAACAAAATAGAGAAAAATATGCCAAATAACCACTAATTACAGAATCAGTGGATTAAAAGCTATAAAATTCATGACATTTATTCCTACTTTTATACATCATCTTCTAGGCTTTACTCCCTCTCAAATAAAGCAACATTTTTTGAAGTGTTATCCCTTCTTAAAATGTTCTTTCCATTATTTCTGTAATAAATTGTTAATGAATCCTAACCCACAGAGTAATATCAATGCTCATAAAACAAGTCAGAGTTTTTTGTAATTCAAATTTGTCATAATTAATTTGGGTTTCCAGTTAATGATATTAATGTGACACATCTGCCTTAAAACTAAGAAATATCTTTGGAAGTTTTTCTTCCAATAGGCTCCAGTATAAAGCACAGTATCTGTAGCATATTAATGAAATAACTTATTAGTGGGTGCTTCCTAAAAACTGAAATTTTTGTCAATATCAACAACATAGAATATGCCTGAAAAATCACACTATAAAGTGTGATATAATTTATCATTTTAATCGTGGTTCAAAATAATGCTCAATCCAATATTTTCCCACGTTTATGTTAAAGCTAAGAATGAGACTTTGTTAATGAAATTCTGACAACTTACTCCAAGAGAGTAAAGAAGTGTTTAAGGTGTAAATCCAACAATAGCACAGAGAATGGGATCAGAGGTAGCAGAAGAAACATTTTACAGAAAAGCAGAAGGATGCACAAAAGCAGTCACTGTTTTCACAGAGCAAGTAAGCTAAACCTTAAACTTGCAAAGGGAAACACTTAAAAACAATCCATTATCATTAGCAAATCCCAAAAAGGCTTGGGAATTGGTGTCACCAGATACCATTCAGACTGGGGAAAGTTCAATGTAAAAACAGATGGATTAATTAGAAGAAGCAAATCACAAGAGCGAAGACATAGAATCAACCTAAATGCCCATTAATGGCAGACTGAATAAAGAATATGTGGTGCATATACCCAATAAAATAATATGCAGACATAAAAAGAAATGAGATCATGTCATTTGCAACAACATGGATGGAGCTGTTATCCTAAGCAAATTAATGCAGGAACAGAAAGCCAAATACCATATGTTCTCACTTATAAGTGGCAGCTAAATATTGAGTACACATGGATACAAAGTAGGGAGTGACAGACACTGGGGTCTGCTTAAAGGTGGATGGTGGCTGGAGGGGAAGACTGAAAAACAACCTATACAGTACTATGCATATTACCTGGGTGATGAAATAATCTGTACACCAAATACCCGTGACAAACAATTTACCTATGTAACAAACCTGTACATGGATTCTTGAACCTAAAAGCTAAATAAAAAATTTAAAATTAAATTATGATTTTCAATGTAGACGTTTTATCTGTAGATTTTTTATCTGTACTAACTTTTGTATAATTGTTTCATTTTGACTTTGGGAAGTTAATAGATGTTTTATAGTGATCCCTAAACAGCACTATTTTGACAACGTAAATCTTAGTAAAGTACATTGATTTTAAATCTTTTTAAAATACAATTTTAAAAAATGGTAAACAAACAAAACAAAAACAAATTCGAAGAAGGAGTTGCATCCCCAGATCTTTGATTCTCAATTAACCTGGCAACTTTCTCTTCCCAACAAACACTCCTTCCCTCCTCAGTAGAACACTAATAGTTTATTTGCTGAAAAGAATAAAACAGATTTTCTGAATTTGGGGACACAAAGCAGAATAGAACACAGTAGGTTCATACTGAAAACTAGTGGGTTAAGTGAAAATTTACATACTAAATTATGTATTCAACTTTTTCCCCCATTCAGTTCCTAGAAACTTAGCATTTAGGAATATATTATCTTGGCAAGATTTGGAAACAATCTTTTCTGAGAAAACTGACTACTCCAAGACAAAAATACTTTAAATGTATTTATATTATTGATCCCTTAAGGAAATGGCGCTAGCAGATGACTCTAATGTGAAAACTACAGTGAACATGTCCCACTCATGTGCACAGAGATTCTGTGAAGATTTTCAGTGCCCACTTTTGAAGGAAATGTAGCCATATATGATTAGAGGTTTGGGAAATATTCAATACAAAAGACAAGCAAAAACAGAGAAAAGAGTATTTAGGACACAAAGAATACGCAGAGAAAAATATTTTAAAACTGCAAATAATATTCTCACTGTGATAAAAATATATTATTTTATTAAACAAAATAGCTACAATAATAATATTCAGAGGACCAAATATTACTCATGGTAATGAAAAAAATGTTATTGCAAGTATGTAAAACTCAATGGAAGGTTTGAAAGATAAAAATATTTTTCAGGAAGCAGAACTAAAAGACAGATAAAAATAGATAATGATACAATAGAGTAAAATTAGGGGACAGATTCCAGCATCTGTCCCCTAATTTTACTAAATTGTAAGTTACAGAAAGAGTATAAGAAGAAATGTAAGAGAATAAATGAAAAGAAAAATTGAGAGAATGTCATAGAACTGATATTTATAGCTTTTATATTGGCAGAGGCCATCAAATGGCCAGAGGATAAAATAAAAATTAACCTTTATCAAGGCACATTATTATAAAATCTCATAATACTGGAGAAAAATAAATGACTCTGCATTTCCTATAGAATGGAGAAAAAAAAAGAAAGGCTTCAAGGAAAGATTAAGAAGAATAGTAGAATGGCCTTGATCTTCTCAAGGAGGGCGTGGGTGCTATAAGACAGTTAATCAGTGCTTTCGTAATAGTGAAGAAAATATGTTCCCACTTAGAAACCTACGTTCAAAGAGTCTGTTACTCAAATGTGAAGGGATAACTGAAACAGATTTAGATTTTTAAGCTTTAAATAGGAGAATTACTATGTAACCTGTTCTAGGGTGTTTATGTTCCACTTAAACAAGGGAGTAAAAACCTACAAAGAGAAAGATACTTTTAAGACTCTTGTTATTGCCATGTGTATAAATAGGTATTTATGTATAAAGTACACTTAATTTTCACCAGAATTACTTTTTTCCTTTTTTATTTTTATTGATTGTTTTTGTGGGTGTATAGTAAGTGTGTATATTTATGGAGTACATGAGATGTACTTCTATGTCTGTTGCATCACTATTTACAACAGTTAAGATTTGGAAACAATCCAGATGTCCTTCACCAGAATTTATTTGATAACAATATCAATAGTGCTTTTGAAAGGAAGTTTTTCAAGATTAAGGGGTCTGGAAATTTTTTAATAAACATGTAGTTGCCCCTGTACTTGAGGTAACCTGCTACCACTTCACCAAAATTTATAGGAAGTGAATGAGCTTTATAACCAGGCTAATTTTATATATATATATATTTCTGGTAGAAATGAGTATCATCAAAAACCTCCATAAAACCCACAGGTCAAAAATGTTGGCAGGTTGGTTTGTTAGTGAAAACTTAATAAAAATAGGAGAAAAAATGCTTGCAACTATGTTGCTTGTTAATGTATCAAAACAATGTTTTACTTTATAATGTATGCTTTATAATGATCTGATCTGCATTGTTATACGTGACAGGAATTATCTAGACATTGCTGCTCATTCAATTAAACATATTTCCTTTTATTAATGGCAAAAACCTATTATACTACATTTTTGCATAAGCAAAAAATTACAGGCCACACAACTCAACCAGTAAAATATAGCAAGTGAACTGATATTCTATTTGTCAGGCTTTATTATGCTTGAGCCTTTAAAGTATGCTGAAAAGGAAGGGTGGGGGGCAAGATTTCCTTATATACTACTTGAGGCCAAAAGAACAAGAAAAGAAGCAAAATGTTTTGTTGACTTACAAAAACAACGTCACAGTGCATTTCATTTACAATTTCTTCTTTATGTAGCAAACAGGAGAGCTTTTTTCCAATAGATTTTCTTGGAAACTTGCAAGCATTTCATAGAGTCTAGGTAAGTTGGATAATGTTCTTTATCTCCGTATCTATAGATTTTTGTAAACATTTCTGATATGATCTCATCTTCCCTTGGTTACAAGTTTCCTCTGTAGCAACTGTCTTTTGAAATCAGTTCACAATTGATGCTGTCCTCAATTAAACTTCATCTAATGAAAAATAGAATTATTTAATATTCTGAAAATCAATATTGATGGTGATAAAGGAAACTGGTCACTTGACTCTCTCTGATGACAATTTTTAAATTAAGGTCATTTCTTGCCAAAATGACAAAGCTGAACAATATGATGAATTTAAAAACGCAATCTTATTTACTAACCCTCTTCTATTAATAGTAAAGAAATTATTTGATGTTTAATTCATGACAAATTATTAAAAGAAAGTGACTTACAGCATAGGATAATATAAATTGCCTGATAATTGGAAGATATGAGACTGGCCCAATATTTTCAAAATTGATACTATTATTCATCCATATACACCAGCTAATTTTGTAGTTATTTACATGTATATAAAACATATTCATAATATTTTAGTGCTATGCTTAATTACATTACACTAATGTTATGAGATTAATGTGGCATTTTTAGATTACAATGCCTTTTAATCAGCTCCCTTATTTGTCTTGGGTGATATTTTACTACTATACAATTTCTTAAAACATTGGAAAAATTTTTAAATGCTTGTAGTTTTTAAAATTTATGCTGTATGTCTTGATAAGTTCGGTGTTCTGTCATTCTCTTAGCATCATGGCCTCAGGTTACCTAACCCTTATGGGGAGCTAGCTCATTGAAATAAGCAAAAATTCTGCAATGGATAGGCATTAGGAGTAATTGAATTTTTCTTAAGTGAGCATGTTAGTATGTTGTCACTCTACATGTTCAAGGAGATAAATATGAGATAAATTATTCATTTTCTTTCCATGGTGGCAACAGTCCATAAATTATACCAAATCTATCTATCTATCTGGTATAATTATAAAGTCAAATATATATAAATTATAATATACACTTATTATATATAATACATATATTTGTTATAATTATATATATATTTGGTATAATTATAAAATTATATATATAGATACACACACATACATATATACACCAGTTACAAGATATAGATGAAAGATTATAGATATGGGATTAGATGTTAATATGATTTTCTTTTAGTAAGTTATGATCAATAAAGATAGTATCCACACTGTGTCATGGGATTATTCTTCTCTTCTGCCTGGTAAAATGGAAATCTACCTATTTCAAGTAATAAAAATATTAACACACACACACACACACACAATTTAAACTCACTTTTGCAATATGGATAAGTTCCGCTATGTAAATAATATAAAATGCCAACATATGTCTAATTACTTTCTCTTGTTATTTCTCCTTACATTAAAAGAGATATACTATGTATTTGTGGCTTCTTTGGGAGCATCAATTTATTTTGAATTGCTAGGTCAAGAAAATGACTGACCATTGCAATATTAAAATTACTTTAATTAGGTACAAGTTAAAGTATAAATATAGCACTACAATGGTGAGAGATTTCTAGAAATTTCATGACAAATGCACATATGCTAGCTTCTTCCAACCTGGCCGGAACATGTAAAAGTGTTACATTATCCTAAACAATAATTTATCAGATAATTTTCAAATAAGATAGCAAATTTATTCTGACTTAATATTTTTAAATAAAAAAAATGGTCACTGAAGGAGGACATTCATTGTAAAGAATATAAAAATAATCTTTTAATATTGTAACCCTTGCCACTTAAGTTAAATAAATCTTTGATTCCTAAGACATTAACACATAGAAAATAATTCCCACTTCATGTGGTATAAAAGAAAATAATAATGAGTCAAACAAAGCATTATGACAGGCTTGCTATTAAAAAAAAAAGAAAAGAAAAGAAATACTGGCCCCAAACCACTGTTTCTACTGATACATGGAAGATATAATTTGTATTTTTAAGAGATAATGACGGCACTGTGTTTTTACAAATACACTTAAAGTAAAAGTTTTCTTTAGTGCTATAATAACAATAAAATTAGGAAACGCTTCAATAGTGAAGAAAAAAATACAACAAAATCCACTATTCCCAGTGTAAAGTCAATTTATAAAATAGCATCAAGCAATTAATAACAAAACAGAGGAAAGATAAAAGCAATCTTGCAGTTTCTTCACTGCCCCCAATATTTTACACCCTACTATTTAAAGTGAGTCTCTTTACAACAAATGATGCTTTAAAGGAAAGTAATATTTTTTTCCACTTTGTGTTTGATAAAATCTTACCACATGTGGAATTTTCATTGATTTCACAGGAAGGAATAAGGAATCCAAGCTCAAAAGAAGAGATTATTCTTGGAGAGAAAGATCCCACAATACATTTCATTTCTATTGCCAAAGAATTTTAAGAACTCATTTGTCTGGGCAGAGTCTCTTCTCTTCAGGATTGACTTAGGTGTGGTCTAAATGTGCAGTTGACCTCTGAAGGTCAGTTCCAGATTTATGAGCTTGTAAAATTCCTTAAAGCCATTTCTATTCCAGGCTCTCATATACTGATTCTATTTTCCTTGACCAAGATGAAAAAAAGCCTTTGTTTCAGTGGAAAGCAGATCACTGAATCCTGTTTTTTTTTTTTTTTCTTTTTTTACCCAGTGAAGTTGAACAATTCAGAACGCTTTTGATTAATGCAGAAGTGCTAAGAGTAGTCCTCCCTAATGTGTTGCTATGATATTTGGCCATGCCACATGCTGCTGAAAGGTTCCTATCTAAATACCACAGGATGGGTTGAAACATGCTAACCCCAGGCAATTTTTCCAGAACAATTAGTGCCTACTGTGATTTCAAAACATACAGCTTTGCTTCTTTGTCACTCTGAATTGCACTGGTCTAAAGCATAGGCTTCTATAATTTTAGCCTATAGAAATAGACTTGTTTACCTCTGCAAATATTTAGAAAGTGAGAGCTATGTTTCAGGTGAATACACATCTACTCTAATCAGAAAGAAACATCAGAATTCTAGTTTTTGTGTCCTAAATTATTACCATTATTGCAACTTGTTATTTAAAAATTTTAGTAGATGAAAAAAATTGCTGCCATTCTTCTTGATAAAAATATCAGTTGTGGCTCAGTGATACAATCTACTCATCTATTTCCAGGAGAAGTAGTGTTGTTACAGTATGTAGCTAGTCTGGTATGAGCAGGGAGGAAGAGGGCTCCCCTGAACGCGCACACACAGCAGGAGTGTCAGTCGACCATCAGGTAGTGGTCAGGCAGTTGTTAACTGTCTCTCTAAAGTAATAATTAGTCACAGCCGGCACCAGGGAAACGCAGTCTCCTGATAGATAGAAAACACCTGAAACTGATCAGCAGCTTTCCAATAAGATCGCAGAAGTTGAAAGAAGTGATGCAAGACCCTGGAATTATGTCAAAGTATAAAACCCCAAGTCAAAAGGTCAAATAGCGCAATATCTTTCAAGTTATCCACGTGGCCCTCTTCCAGGTACATTTCCTTCCTTTCATTCCTGCTCTAAAGCTTTGTAATCAACTTTCACTCCTGCTTTAAAATTTGCCTCGGTCTCTCCTTCTGCCTTCTGCCCCTCAGTTGAATTTTTCTTCAGAGGAGGCAAGAATTGAAGTTGCTATAGACCGGTACAGTGTTTCCACCACTAACATATTTTGGTGGTGTGTGACTAGGACAGCCATCACCGCCAACATACTTTGGTACCTTGTGACTTGTATAACTTCCACCACTAACATACTCTGATGCTGCATGACTCAGATATATTCCCTAGTGGTAACAGACCTTTGGCTGGAGGCTTTCAACCCCTGTACATGGTTTTCTTCTCCCTTTCTCTCTCCTGCTTACTAACCAACCCCTAGAACAAGTCTTCTCAGCCATAAGCGATTCTGCTCCCGTAGCTGATCTCTCAGTTCACCCTGAGGGGCGTCTCATGGAGGTAGAAAGGAACTTGAAGTCCACACCAAGTAGAACTGAGGTACTAATGGCCCTCCTGGACAGGAGGCTCATGAGAGTGGTAGGGCTAAAGCCTAAAACTGTGCGACATCTGGGGTTTTCTCGGCTTTTTCAACTAAAATCAACTCTCCCCCAAATCCCACACCATTTATTCTCCTGTTTTCTCTCTGTATGTTCTGAAGCGGCTTTGCGCACCTGCCAGATGGTTCACCTCAGGGGCAAGTCTGCCTTTTCTCTGGTTTCACTCCGCGTGCTGCTTGACTTTGTACCCTGCCTGAAAATACACACTCCCTGTTATTCATGCGCCCATGGCTCTTGCTGTGTTTACTCAGCAGCAGAGAAGTGGGCTCCCTTTTGGATGTCTGTTGGCCCATTGCCAGGACACTAACTGGAACTTCAGCTCTGCCAGCTCCTTATTACTTATCATACACTTTTTGTTCCTGTCGCACACCAGGGCCAAGTTTTGCAGTGGTTTATGAAGCAGTTTGTCTGCCTTCATAGGGTCTTACTCTGTCCCTTTAAGGACCCCAGCTCCTGGATTTGAGTGAGCAACACTTTTGGAGGAGAGAAAATTCTTCCTTTGACATTTGTGAGTTCTATCCCCAAGCCCCAAGTCCACTGAAGTTTCTTATTTGCATCAAAAGGGCAAATAAATGATGCCCTCTTGAATTCAAGGGCTGCTGTTTTTGCGAGCAGAGTATTCATCTCCCTTCCTCCAACTTCCTCCTGCAGCCTCCATTTCTCTAATTACTTCTACACCCTCATTAACATGTATCAAGACCTTCAAGGTCATATCTGAAAGAAATAGGGAAGAAAGTGTAGCCCCCTGCAGCAGTTAGCTGTAAAAGAGGCTTTTTGTCTACTGAAAGAACATGGGAAATGGGAATCTAAGAAAAGAGATAATATTTTTTGCTAAAATACTCAGAGAATCACCAAAAGGTCATGGAGACAAGGATTTAGGCTGGACTAAAGCCACAGGTGCAAGAGAACTATAGGACAGAGATAAAGGTTAGTCTCAGGCTAACAGATTATCATTAGAACAGAGAAGAAAGGTCAGGGGTACACAATAAGACCAGTTCATTCCAGAATCCCAAGGATAGACAAGGGGCCTGCTGTTCACTTTAATATCTCCTCTGTTCTCAAGTGAGTAATTGTGATGTGATGGGATAGACGGTACACAGTAAGACCGGTAAATTCTGGAACTCACAGGACGATTGAGGATGTCCATTCAGTATAATAGAAAAATAGAGGGAACACCTTATTTTTCCTTTATCCTTTTTCTCCTCTGTTCTCTCTTCATAGATGGGTAATCCTGTCTCCATACTACAGGACATGTCCCTTGGATGCATCCTCCAAAACCAGGAAAACTTTGATTTCCCCAAACTTTAAAACAACAACAAAAAAATTAGTTTTACTTTGTAATACTGTTTGGCCTAAAAATGAACTAGGAGGATACTACAAAAGTCAGCCTTAGAACCCAGTGCCCCTGTGCAGGAGGTTCTCAGATTAGCCGCCTCAGTCTCTTATAACAGAGAGTAGAATAAGAACCGGGCTAAGAAAAAAGAAGAAATGCAGGGGCAAGAGGCAGATTCAACTGTTGGCTGCTTTCCAAGCTCTCCAGCTCTCTTCAGG
>NW_012105032.1:1485433-1519327 GCF_000951045.1 Mandrillus leucophaeus
TGAGCAGGACGGGAGAGGGCTACCCCTACCCTTCCCCAACAAATACCAGGAGTGTCAGTCAACCAGGTGATGGTCAGGCAGTTGTTAACGGGCTCTCTAAACTAATAATTGGTCACAGCTGACACAAGGGAAAGGCTGTCTCATACTCGATGGAAAACACCTGAAACTGATCAGCAGCTTCCCAGTAAAGACTCAGAAGTTGGAAGAAGTATGCCAACATATAAAACCCCAAGTCAATAGGTCAAATAGTGCACTTATCTTTCAAGTTGCCCACTTAGCCCTCTTCCAGGTGTATTTCCTTCCTTTTGTTTCTGCTCTAAAGCTTTGTAATAAACTTTCATTCCTGCTCTAAAACTTGCCTCGGTCTGCCTTATGCCACTCAGTTGAATTCTTTCTTCGGAGGGGGCAAGAAGTGAGGTTGCTGCAGGCCTGTATAGATTTTCTGCCAGTAACATATTTTGGGGCAATGTAACTCAGATACCTTCCACTGCTAACAGTGTGAAAGTTTATCTAAAAGATCATTTACATATGTTATTGGAAAACAGCACTCACCTGTGTCTGTAGTACATTTTCAATTTTATGGAAACAAATAGTATTACCAACAAATTACTACAATAAAATATTTATGGAATTCCTGTGGAAAAGTTCCATATTGTCATTACTTTGTTACAAACATCAAAAATATATATCACACCCTCTTTTAAGCAAGGCTAAAGTACATTAAAATTAATTATATAATTTTAAGAATTTTGGCAACCTACATAAAGTTTATGGTTTTAATATGTATTTTCTTGTCTTAAGAAAGAACATTATGGAATAAATACACATGGATGTTTATATTTGTAGTCTTAGTAATATAGACTCAGACCTTGGAAACATGCATTCTTAAGTGCAGAAGAACAAAAATGTCTTAAAAAGGTTAATTTATTATTATTAAAGTTTAATGTCTTTCATAATTTATTGTACATGATTTGTTTTGAAATTTTTGACTCCAATGGGAAAGACCTTACCTGAGTTTACGCTAAGCTGTATTCAGTCAAAATAGTTTTTCTTGTGTTTTTAGTTTTCCAATACCTTTAACAAATTTCATATATATTACATAATATATGAAATATAATCTATAGTCTTAATAACATATTAAAATAATATATACAATTATGATAAAAAATACAGCATCAAATTTACCATCTTAATTATTTTTACATGTACAATTAAGTAGTGCTCAGTGTATTCACATTGTTGTGCAATAGATTTCTAGGACTTTTTCATCTTGAAAACCTGATTTTAATAACTTCTTTGTATTCCATGGTTATTTTTCACTATAAAATTGCAATGCTTAATTTCTTTTTTTATTTTTAAGAATTAAATTTATAATGTGCAACCATCAGTAATTTCTCAATCTAATTTCCTATAACAAAACTATATGAGGTTATAAAATGTCATCAGTTAACCCAAAATATTTTTTCTAGTTGTTGAAAGGACTACATCTAACAGATTACCCTTTCCTGTGGTTTAGTCTCCTATCTAACTACTTAGAGTCTGGAAAATAAGTCAAAATATTTTCACAGCTCCTACTTTTAGGCATTAAATTACCTCTAGTACTTTACATAAAAGCAGATATAACCTCACAGCTCAGGCCACATTCCAAACAAACCATTTTGTTTCTACAGGTATGATTCCCTTCTTACTTTTTTCTGCTTTGTAAAAAAAAGTTCCTATTTCATCCATTTAATCTGTTTGCAGTGTGTTTGAGAAGCATTTAAAATTTACCAAATATACACCACTCCATATGCTTCACCTACTTAATTAATCTTTTCAATAATTCATTGATCATTTTTTAAGTTGAACTGTTCCAATATCTCTGGTATCTCTACTTTAATATCATTTTATTTTTTTCTACACATTAATCTTTACAAAAAAAACATTTTTCAAATGATTATACTCTTAATTTTGACATACTTTCACATTCTGCTAGTTTAGTTACAAATTCCCTTCTTATTGTGACTTCCTTTGTTCTCTTTACTTGAAGTCTTAAGGCAAATTAAAAATAAGAAGTAAGTTTAACACCCTTTTAAATCCATTCCAGAAAAAAATAAGCAGTCAGAATAGTGTGTTCTATCATAGTCATTCTTTTCTTAATAATAGAATAAATGAATCAAGTCATTTTCCATGGAGAATGACTAACAATTCTAACTAGCCAAAACAGAGGGCATTCTTGAATTCCAGAGGTTGGGATAGAATTCCTGCAAGAGTTTATCAATTTTCTGTCACCTGCATCTAGCAGAGCTGTTGAAAGAGATCAGAAAAGTAAAATAGTTGGCCCAAATTGCTGACTACTGCTTTTGCTGCTTTCTTTATTACTAACGGGCTGCACAGACTACATAAAATCTTGTCCAACCTTGAGAAGTAATGAACATTGATCTGTATAGAAGAGATTTGTCTTATAAGTTTGCACATTCCAACTGGATTGTCATGGTAACAGCATAATGAACAAATATTGTGCATGAGCTTTTTGATTCCTGAGTTAATTTCAATCCCCCCAAACATTACTTATATTTGATAAAGCAAATGCTGAATTCAGCATTTAATTCTTAAATGCAATTTAAGAACATTTAAGATTTATAAACTGATTGCCATGGTAGATGCTGGGTGAATGGGAAAAACATATACAAATAACTTTTCTTGAGAATATGTAAGACAGTAAAACAAGCATAATTGTTTAGTATGTGCTCTGGAAGGCAATATTTTATTTACCGCTAGGATTTGAAGTTCATAATTCAAGTGCTAGTGAAATCCAGAGACATGAAACGTTAAGAAAGACGCTAGAGAAAACACACGACCCAATTAAAAAGTGGACAATAGCAAAAACATGAAAATCATCTTAGGTGCCCATCAAAGGATTTCACAAAGAAAATGTGGTACATATACATCGTGGAATACTATGTAGCCCCGAAAATACTGAAACCATGTCCATTGCAGCAACATGGATAGAATTGGAGGCCATGCTCCTCAGCAAATTAATGAAGGAACAGTAAACCAAAAACAACATATTCTCACTTATAAGTGGGAGCTAAATGTTGAGCACACATGGACATAAACATAGGAACAATAGACACTGCAGACTACTTGTATTAATCTGTTTTCATGCTGCTGATAAAGACATACCTGAGACTTGGAAGAAAAAGAGGATTAATTGGACTTACAGTTCCATATGGCTGGGGAGGCCTCAGAATCATGGCAGGAGGTGAAAGACACTTCTTACATGGTGGTGGCAAGAGAAAAATGAGGAAGAACAAAAGCAGAAACCCCTGATAAACCCATCACATCTCATGATACTTATTCACAATCATGAAAATAGCACGGAAAAGACTGGCTCCCATGATTCTATTATCTCCTGCTGTGTCCCTCCCAAAACCTGTGGGAACTGTGGGAGATACAATTCAAGTTGAGATTTGGGTGGGGACATAGCCAAACCGTATCATTCTACCCCTGGCCCTCCAAATCTCATGTCCTCATATTTCAAAACCAATCATACCTTCCCAACAGTCCGTCAAAGTCTTAACTCATTTCAGCATTAACCTGAAAGTCCACAGTCCAAAGTCTGATCTGAGACAAGGCAAGTCCCTTCTGCCTATGAGCCTGTAAAGTCAAAAGCAAGCTAATGGATACAATGGGGGTACAGGTATTGGGTAAATACGGCTGTTCCATATAGGAGAAATTGACCAAACAAAGGGGTTACAGGGCCGATGCAAGTCCAAAATCTAGTGGAGTAGTCAAATTTTAAAGCTCCAAAATGATCTCTTTTGACTCCAAGTCTCACACCCAAGTCACACTGATGCAAGAAGTAGGTTTCCATGGTCTTTGGCAGCTCTGCCACTGTGGCTTTGCAGGGTATAGCCTCCCTCCTGGCTGCTTGCATGGGCTGACATTTAGTGCCTGCAGCTTTTCCAGGTGCATGGTGCAAGCTGTCAGTGTATCTACCATTCTGGGGTCTGGAGGATGGTGGCTCTCTTCTCACAGCTTCACTAGGCAGTGTCCAGTAGGGACTATATGTGAAGGCTGCAAACCCACATTTCCCTTCCACACTGCCCTAACAGAGGTTCTCCATGAGGGCCTTGCCCCTGTAACAAACATTTGCCTCCACATCCAGGCATTTCCGTCCATCTTTTGAAATCTAGGCAGAGGTCCCCAAACTTCAATTCTTGACTTCTGTGCACCCTCAGGCTCAACACCACGTGGAAGCTACCAGGACATGGGACTTCCACCCTCTAAAGCCACAGCCCAAGCTCTATATCGGCCTCTTTCAGCCACGGCTCAAGTGGCTGGGACACAGGGCAACGAGTCCTTAGGCTGCACACTGCACGGGGACCCTGGACCCGGCCCATGAAACCACTTTTTCCTCCTAGGCCTCTGGGCCTGTGATGGGAGGGGCTGCCATGAAGGTATCTGACATGGCCTGGAGACATTTTCCCCATGGTCTTGAGGATTAACATTAGGCTCCTTGCTCTTTATGCAAATTTCTGCAGCTGGCTTGAATTTTTCGTTAAAAACTGTTTTTTTTTTTCTTTTCTACTGCATCATCAGGCTGCAAATTTCCTGAACTTTTATGATCTGTTTCCCTTTTAAAATGGAATGCTTTCAACAGTACCCAAGTCACCTTTCGAATGCTTTGCTGTTTAGAAATTTCTTCCACCAGATACCCTAAAGCATCTCTCTGAAGTTCAAAGTTCCACAAATCTCTAGGGCAGGGGCAAAATGCCACTAGTCTCTTTACTAAAACATAACAGGAGTCACCTTTGCTCCAGTTGCCAACAAGTTCCTCAGTTCTGTCTGAGACCACCTCAGCCTGGACCTTATTGTTCATATTATTATCAGCATTTTTGTCAAAGCCATTCAACAAGTCTTTAGGAAGTTCCAAACTTTCCTACATTTTTTTGTCTTCTTCTGAACCCTCCGAATTGTTCTAACCTCTGCCTGTTACCAGTTTCAAAATCGCTCCCACATTTTTGGGTATCTTTTAAGCAACACCCCACTGCACTGGTACCAATTTACTGTATTAGTTCGTTTTCATGCTGCTGATAAAGACATACCCGAAACTCAGAACAAAAAGGGGTATAATTTGATTTGCAGTTTCACATGGCTGGGGAGGCCTCAGAATTATGGCAAGAGGCAAAAGGCACTTCTTACCTGGTGGTGGCAACAGAAAGATGAGAAGGATGCAAAAGTGGAAATCCATGATAAAACCATCAGATCTCATGAGACTTACTCACTACCACAAGAACAATATGGGGAAAACTGTCTGCATGTTTCAAATTATCTCCCACCAGCTCCCTCTCATAGTATGTGAGAATTATGGGAGCAAAATTCAAGATGAGGTGTGGGTGGGGACACAGAGCCAAACCATATCACAACTAGATGGGAGAGAGAGGGAAAATGAGTTGAAAAACTAATTATTGGACACTATGCTCACTACCTGAGTACAATATATGCATATTACTAAACTGCACATGTACTCTCTGTATCTAAAATTAAAGTTAAAAATTTTTTTAAAGTAGGCAAAAAACATGAAGAAACCCTTCTCAAAATAAGACATACACGTGTCCAGCAAACAAATGGAAAATGCTCAACATCACTAATCATCAGAGAGATGCAAATCAAAACCATAATGAGATACTATCTCACACCAGGCAGAATGGCTACTATAAAAAGTCAAAAACAGCAAATACTGGCCAAGTTGAGGAGAAAAGGGAATTATACACTATTGGAGAGAATGTAAATTATTGCAGCCACAGTGAAAAGTAGTTTGGATATTTCTCAAAGAACTTAAAACTACCATTTGATCCAACAATCCCATTACATTATACCAAAAAGATACCTGTGCTTCTATGTTCATCACAACACTGTTTATAATAGCAAATGAATGGAATCAATCTAGCTGCTTATTAACAGTGGATTAGATAAAGAAAATGCGATATGTATACACAGTGGAATACTACACAGCCATAAATAAATACCAAACTCATGTCCTTTCCAGCAACATGGATGTAGCTGGAAGCCATTATGCTAAGTGAATTAATGCAGGAACAGAAAACCAAATATTACTTGTTCTCACTTATAAGTAGGAGCTAAACATTGGATGCCCATGAACATGAAGATGGCAATGACAGACACTGTGGAGGAGGACAAAAGTCAGGCTTCTTTTCCTTAAAACTTCTGAAGTGTTTAATTTACTTAAAGCCATGCTATTCATGACATTATTTTGGATTACAATAAAATGCGCACTTGACGAGACTTTCTAATTTGCTAAAACAATTTCTTTGCTTTAGACTTTGAAGAACCTTTCAGTTAGAAGCTAGGATTTAGTTTCAGGCAACCTATGACCTATGTTCCCATCCAAACTTTGCTTTTTAGCAAATCTTATATGTTGATTTCCATGTTCATCTGTGTCACTTCGAAAACTTCCTAGATTCAAGATCTATGAAGCCAATCATTTTGGCCGATTTAAAGCTCCATCTGATGTTTACACAATCTTGTTATCCAAGTCCAGGTTATTTCAGCCTATGACTTTTTATTGTATGATATGGTTTGGCTGTGTCCCCACCCAAATCTCATCTTGAACTGTAGCTCCCACAATTCTAACGTGTCATGGGAGGGACTCATTGGGAGGTAATTGAATCATAGGGGCAGTTCTTTCCTATGCTGTTCTCGTGATAGTGAATAAGCCTCACGAGATCGGATGGTTTAATAAAGAGGAGTTCCCCTGCAAAAACTCTTTCTTTGCTCACCACCATCCACTTAAGATTTGACTTGCTCCTCCTTGCCTGCCATCATAATTGTGAGGCCTCCCCAGCCATGGGGAACTGTGAATCCATTAAACCTCTTTCTTTTGTAAATTGCCCAGTCTCAGGTATGTCTTTATTAGCAGCATAAATACGGACTAATACATTGTACCTATGAAATTAAATTATAATAGATACAGAATATTATTACAACATCTGCCTCTAATCACCTTGCAGACCATGTATAAAAACAAATATAGGAGACCTGAAGGTTTTCAGTTCCTTTGAAGGAAGTTTCTTTGTCTGTTGGAAAGTTGCCTGCAGAAATACACAACAAAATCTTATCTAGTAATTGTTTTCTCTCTAAACTATTTGCTTACACATATAAGCATTAAAAACATGATGACTATATAGTGCATAAATAAGTCTATAGTTCAGAGATTTCAGTTATTTTTCAAAAAGACTAATTAATTTGTATTAAAACTGCTCTCTCTCCCACCTAATTTACTCCACATGCAATTGTGTGTGTATACATTTACGCTACATTTTACAAATCTACTTAGTACACAATAGCTGCATATTCAGCCATTCTAAAGAGTCTATTATGTTGCCTTATAATAAACGTTTTCTATCAGATGTTATCTTTTTATGAAAATTTGCTATTAGGTATTACTTAGATATAAAGTAGAATTATTTAAGATAAATTTCTAATATTAATTTTATTATAACAAAAAGTCTGTCAACTGTTTCAGACCATTCTGAAAACAAAGTATCTGATATAGTTTGGCTCTGTGTCCCCACTCAAATCTCATCTTGTAGCTCCCATAATTCCTACGTGTTGTGGGAGGGAGCCAGTGGGAGATGACTGATTCAAGGGAGTGGGTCTTTACTGTGATGTTCTCGTGATGGTGAATGGGTTTCACGAGATCTGATGGTCTTAAAAATGGAAGGTTTTCTGCACAAGCGCTCTCTTTGCCTGCTGCCATCCACATAAGATGTGACTTGCTCCTCCTTGCCTTCCACCATGATTGCAAGGCTCCCCCAGCCACGTGGAACTGTAAGTCCATTAAATCTCTTCCTTTTGTAAATTGCCCAGTCTCGGATATGTCTTTATCAGCACAACGAAAATGCACTAATACAGTAAATTGGTACCAGTAGAGTGGGGTGCTGCTGAAAAAATACCCGAAAATGTTGAAGCAACTTTGGAACTGTGTAACAGGCAGAGGTTGGAACAGTTTGGAGGGCTCAGGAAGGCAGGAAAATGTGGGAAAATTTGGAACTTCCTAGAGACTTGTTGAATGGCTTTGCTCAAAATGCTGATAGTGATATGGACAATAAAGTCCAGGCTGAAGTGGTCTCAAATGGAGTTGAGGAACTTGTTGGGAACTGGAGTAAAGGTGACTCTTGCTATGTTACATAGTAAAGAGACTGGTGGCATTTTGCCCCTACCCTAGAGATCTGTGGAACTTTGAACTATAGAGAGACAATTTAGGGTATCTGACAGAAGAAATTTCTAAGCAGTAAAGTATTCAAGAAGTGACTTGGGTGCAATTAAAGGCATTCAATTTTATAAGGGAAGCAGAGAATAAAAGTTTGGAAAATTTGCAGCCAGACAATGCGATAGAAAAGTAAATCCCATTTTCTGATGAGAAATTCAAGCCAGCTTCAGAAATTTGCATAAGTAACAAGGAGCAGAATGTTAATTACCAAGACAATGGGGAAAAATTTCTCCAGGGCATATTAGAGACCTTTGTGGCAGACAAAGGCCTGGTGGCCTAGGAGGAAAAAGTGATTTTGTGAACCTGTCCCAGTGTTCCTATGCTGTGTGCAGCCTAGGCACTGAGTTCCAGCCACTCCAGCCATAGCTGAAAGGGGAAAATGTAGAGATTGGGCCATGACTTCAAAGGGTGTAAGCCTCAAGCCTTGGCAGCTTCCACATGGTATTGAGCCTCTGGGTGCACAGAAGTCAAGAATTAGGTATTGGGAACCTCTACCTATATTTCAGAAGATGCATGGAAATGCCTAAATGCCTAGGCAGAAGTTTGATGTAGGGGTGGGGTCCTCATGGAGAACCTCTGCTAGAGCAGTGCAGAGGGAAATGTGGGGTAAGAGTCACCTCACAGAGTCCCTACTGGGCACTGCCTAGTGGAGCTGTGAGAAGAGGGCCACTGTCCTCCAGACCCCAGAATGGTAGATTCACTGACAGCTTGCATCATCCACATGGAAAAGCCTGTGAAGGCACCTGGGAGGGAGGCTACACCCTGCAAAGGCACAGGGGTGTAGCTGCCCAAGAATATGAGAACCTACCTTTGGCATCAGTGTGACCTCGATGTGAGACACGGAGTCAAAGGACATAATTTTGGAGCTTCAAGATTTGACTGCCCCACTGGATTTTGGTCTTTCATGGGGCCTGTGGCTCCTTCTTTCATCCAATTTCTTCCATTTTGAATGAATGCATTTACCCAATGCCTGTACCCCCATTGTATGTGGGAAGTTACTAACTTGCTTTTGATTTTACAGGCTCATAGGCAGAAGGGACTTACCTTGTCTCAGTTAAGACTTTGAAATTTTGAGACTTTGGGGGACTGTTGGGAAGACATAATTGGTTTTAAAATGTGAAGATATGAGATTTGGGAGGGACTGGGGTGGAATGATATGGTTTGGCTCTGTGTCCCCATCCAAATCTCTTCTTGTAGCTCCCATAATTCCCATGTGTTGTGGGAGGGACCCAGTTGGAGATGATTGAATCATAGGGTTGGTCTTTCCTGTGCTGTTCTTGTGATAGTGAGTGGGTCTCATGAGATCTGATGGTTTTTAAAATGGGAGTTTCTCTGCACAAGCTCTCTCTTTGCCTGCTGCCATCCATGTAAGATGTGACTTGCTCTACCTTGCCTTCCACCATGAGTGCAAAGCCTCCCCATCTATGTGAAACTATAAGTCCAAGAAACCTCTTTCTCTTGTAAATGGCCCAGCCTAGTGTATTATAAGCAGTGTGAAAGTGGTATCTTTATAAGCAGTGTGAAAACAGACTAATACAATATCTTTTACTTTCAAATATATATTTCAATAGAGAGATAAAATACATAAAGAAAATATTTTCTTGAGAATTGGTCTGTTTAAGTTAAAACTGCTTCAAACTTCTTACATATTCAGATATTACAAAATCAACTGAACAAATTACAGACATAATATGTTTCGTTGAGTACATGATGTGAGAAATAGAGTATGAACGCTTATAAAGACTGTATCAAAATGTTACCTATATCTATAGACAGATTTTATGATATTGATCACTTGGACACAAATTGCTAGTTGTACTTTACACATTATATATTTGGATCTTTTATTTACTTTTCCTTACTTTTCTTTTATACAAAAATCTTATCAATTATATTTTCCTCACTAAAGAAATTTGATCTGACCCTGCTACATATGACAGGAAAACTATTCTTTAGTTTATCAATGTGGGGAGGGTGGTAGACTACTGTAAAAAAAAAAAGTCACATAAAATTAGTTACATAAAATTAAATGTTCTTTTCCCAAATTTCAAATGCATTGTGTAATAAAACCTTCTCCATTTTTCTCTTAAGGTTTACTAGTTTTGGAAATGATAATTAGTAGATGATTTTTTAAATAATACAGAATATATTATGTAATGTGACAAGAATACCTTTTCAATTTTCCCCACCCTCCTGTGACATTCTAGCCACCGTGACAGACAAACTATATGACCTTTGTAAAACACTTAAAAAGCACTCCCCTAACTAAATATGTCTGCTCCAATGGCCCTTGGTTTTTTCACATTACTCACTCTTCTTGCCTAAAACATCAGTAATTTGGGTTATAAAATGAATATTATTTGTTATACCAACTAGCCAAACACCCTTAAAGGATTCTAAGAGTTTGAATAAGATGGAAGAGAGACAAAAAGAAGTGGATATGGAGGCTGCCTTGTTAAATAGGCTGGTGAAATCAGTATATGAAAGGGATATCTGCATTCCCATGTTTATTGCAGCACTATTCACAATAGCCAATATATGAAATCAGCCTGTGTCCATCAACAGATTAATGGGTAATAAAAATGTAATATATAAACACAATGGAATATTATTCAGCTGTAAAAATGAATGAAACACTCTTATTTGCAGCAACATAGATGGAACTAAGTGAAATAAGCCAAGCACAGAAAGACAAATACTGCGTGTTCTCACTCATATGTGGGAGCTAAAAAAGTGGATTTCACGGAGGTAGAGAGTAGAAGATTGTTACCAGAAGCTGGGAAAACATGAGAGAAGGAAGAGATAAAAAGAAACTGGCATAAGTTATAGTATTCAATAGTGTAGTAGGAAAATTTTAGTTAATGACAATTTATTGTATATTTCAAAATAACTGGAAGAACATAATTGTAATGTTCCCAACACAAAGAATAGATAAATACTCGAAGTAATGGGTATCCCAGTTACCCCGATTTGATCATTACATGTTGTATACAGTTGTTGAAATATCATATCTACTCCACAAATATGTACATTTATAATATAGCAATAGCTATTTTTTTTTTTTTTTTTAAAGAAGATAGTCTAGGCACAGTTGCTCACACCTGTAATCTCAGAACTTCGGAAGGCCAAGGCAGGGGAGGATCGCTTGAGCCCAGGAGTTCAAGATCAGTCTAGGCAACACAGCGAGGCCCTATTTCTAAAAAAAAATAATAAAAAATTTGACATTTCTCAAAATCCTTATATTCATCCAGGAAAAGTTTAGACTAAATCATATTTGATAATCAAGCCATAACTTTGTTTAGTTGACAGAGGCTGCTACTGTCAGATAAGGAACTACATTCAAGTGATTTTTATTTGGCTCCCACAGTGTTTTAAAAAAGATACGCATCTCTAGAATTGGCATATCTTTACATAGTGCATGCAAAATTCTTCAGCACTACTTAATGTTTTATAACCTGCCAGGTTCGTTCTTTTTTTAATTTTGTCTAAATCCTGAAATCATTTGTCTTTCTTGCCTTGATTTACAACTTACGATTTGTGTTATTTTTCTAGAGCCAGAATGTGATACTCCGGAACATAGAGGAAAAGGTATTAAACCTCTCCTCTGTGAGGATGCTTCCTTCAAAGACCTTCCTCTTTAAGGGCTATTGAAACTTTGAAGTACTGTGGAGCACAATCTGAAAGCTTGTTTATGTTTCTTCTGCAGCTGGCTCACTGATCTCCGTGGACCCAATTTCCACCCTGTAATTAAGCATCTGGATACACTCTGAGTTGCACTACGGGAAATGCTGTTTTGAGAGTATCACATAGTTGAGCAACCACCCTCTGCTTCTCAAAGTGATAAAATGGTGATGAATTGCAAATGCCACAGTGTGTGATGACCTTTCCAATGATTTTTTTGATTACTGTCCAAACATCCTTGTTACACATATGGCTCCTGTGAATAGTAAACTATTATAGCGATTCAAATTATTTAAACTAGTATATGCTCCATGTTTGTTTTTTACATTTTTGGTAATTCAGTACTACTTTTCAAATCAATTTACAAGTGTCATTTCAGAATGTATATTTATAAACACTTCACAGGTGACAAAATTCCACCTCCATTCTCTTACAGTCCCAGTTGCAACCAAGAATTAAATTGATATAACATATTTTAACAGGAAAAAAGCATACAAACTTATTTAATACAAGTTTTATGTGGCACCAGAGCCCTCATTAGGAGATGACAAGCCAACAAAACAATCAAACACTTACATAAAGAACTGGAAAAATAATAGTAAGTTGTGAAATGTGACAAAGCAAAGGAGCTTGGTCTAGGGTAGTTAATTGGAAAGATAACTGACTAGAAAGATCAGCATTAGTTCAACAGGTTTGTTTGTACAAAATTCTTTCAGTCTCAACTTCCCATTCTTGATAAGAATATTATTTCTTGTGGTATTGGGAGTACATCTCCCACATGGGAATTTCATGTCTTATGTCTACCCAAAGGAAAATAAATCCATTTATCAAAAAATGCCTGTAACCATATATTAATCACAGCATTATTTACAATGGCAAAGTCATGGAATCAACGTAAGTGTCATCACAGATGATTTGGTTAAAATTTTGTTATATGTATACAAGGGAACACTATTGAGCCACAAAAAAATGAAATTATGTTATTTGCACTAAGATGAATGGAACTGGAGGCCATTATCTTAAGTGAAATAAGCCAGACACAGAAAATCAAATATTGCGTGTTATCACTTGCAAATGGATGCTAAAAAATGCGTACACAAGGACATAGAGAATGGAATGATAGACAACAAAGACTCAGAAAGGTGAGTGGGTAGGCAAGGAGTGGATGATGAAAAATTACTTAATGGATACAATGCACATTATTCAGTTGATATATATGTACCTTAACACCCTTACTTGACAACTAAACAATATATCCATGTAACTAAGTTGCACTTGTACCTCATAAATTTGTACAAATAAAAATAATAAAGAAACAAAACAAAACAAGAAACAGAATACAGGTCCGAGTGATCTTCTTGCCACTGCTGTGTTCTTTTAAGTTTCTTTAATTCAAAATAATCAATTTTACAGAGCCCTATATTTTGTGGTGGCATATTCTTAACTCCTGTAACAAAAACCTTTATAAATAGTGAAATTATCATAATTAAATTTGCTACTAATAATGATGGTGTCTACAATGGTGATTGTAGCAGAATGGGAAATATACTTCTAGCACAACCTGCCTAAGTAGCAACTCTCTGTTATTTACAATTTGAAAATGTCCAAACCATTACCATTTCTAGTCTGGTTTGTACTCCTGTAATGATGTATTAGCATCTTCTTAAATACCATATTAAGTATGAAATCTCACTCTTGTTTAACAACATTACGTCAGGTTGTTCCAGAATTAGTATTTCTCAAGTTGTGTTCTATGGAATATTAGTGTCATTTGAATATGTTAAATGAAAATAGATGCTATAGAGAATGCTTGCTTCTCTGATCCAAGAAAAGATGAGAAATGTTGCACATTTTGTAGCCTTGAGAAGTACTGTAGTAAATATATATTTTTATTAGCAGAATTTTCCAATTCACTGAGCCAAAAGTTTTAATTTTCAATAACATATTAATATCCACATTGCTTTGATAAACATATTGTTCAATTGCATTGTTTCTTACTTAAACATAGAATATTTATGCTTTGAATAACATAATTGTAAGAACGCAAAAAGATATTTGAATTTGTCTAGTCTAACTCCTTCATTTTACAGATAAGAAAATTTATGCCAAAAGCAATTCCTTTGTTAATTATTTAGTTTGTGTAGCCTTTAAGAAAGGGACTATATTTAGCTATTTACAAAGTTTGTGTCAGATGGCACATATAAAAATTGCATGTGAAAGATCTTAATATTATTATTATACCCGTATTGTGGGAAAAAAAAAATCAGGCTTAAAGAGGTTGAGTTACATATTCATAGCTACAAAACTATTGCTTAACAAAGCCAGGTTCAAACCAAGACTGTCTAATTCAATGACATACACTCTTTTTTAAAACAACTTTGTGAAGATATAATTCAAATGCCATACATTTTACCCATTTAAAGTGTATAATTCAATGATATCTAATATACTCACAGTGTGCAATCCATCACACTGGATTATCTAAAGTCCATTATCCTAAGCCAACTAAACAGGAATAGAGAACAAAATGCTACATGTTCTTACTTATAAGTGGGAGCTAAACATTGAGTACACGTGGACACAAAGAAGGGAACAATAGACACCAGGGGCTACTTGAGGGTGGAGTGTGGTATCAAATTTAGAGTAGCTCACGCTCTCAAAGAAACCACAAATGCCTACTGACTTTTTGCATTTCTCTAGTGTTTAAAGTTTCTTTTAATTTAATTTTTTAAGTATTAAACCTTTTCCAGTAAATAATATATAGACTTATTTATGAGGTATATGGGATATTTTGATACAGGCATACAATGTGTAATAATTGCATCAGAGTAATTGATGTGACCATCTCCTCAAGCATTTATCACTTGTGTTACAAACAATCCAATTATATTCTTTTAGTTATTTTAAAATGTACAGTTAAATTATTATTGACAATAGTAGTCTTATTGTGCTATCAAATACTAGAACTTCTTCCTACTTTTTGTACCCATTAAACACTTCTCCTTCCCTGCCCCGTACCCTTCACAGACTCTGGTGACCAGCATTCTACTCTCTGTCTCAATGACTTCAATTGCTTTAATTTTTAGCTCCTACAAATAAGTGAGAACATGCAAAGTGTATCTTTCTGAACCTGGCTTATTTCATTTAACATAATGATATCTGGTTCCATACGTGTTGTTGCAAATCACAGGATCTCATTGTTTATGACTGAATAGTACTCTATTGTGTCTATGTACCACATTTTATTTATTCATTCATCTGTCGTTGGACACTTAGATTGCTTCCAAACCTTGACTATTGTGAAAAGTGCTGCAATATACATGGGATTGCAGATACCTCCCCAATATACTAATTTTCCTTCTTTCAAAGTTTTAAGCAGATTGCCTTACTGATGATTTTGTTTATTTTACTTTCTTTTTAAAAATTTTTACTTTTAATTAATTTTTATTTATTTATTTAATTTTTAACTTATAGTTTCAGGGGTATATTTGAAGCCTTGTTATACAGATAAACTGCATGCCACAGGTGTTTTATGTACAGATTATTTCCTCACCCAAGTAATAACTATACCACCCCATAGGTAATTTTTCAATCCTCACCTCCCTGCCACACTCCACCCTCAAGTAGCCCCTGGTGTCTATTGTTCCCTTCTTTGTGTCCACGTGTACTCAATGTTTAGCTCCCACTTATAAGTAAGAACATGTAGCATTTTGTTCTCTATTCCTGTTTAGTTGGCTTAGGATAATGGACTTCAGCTCCATTCAGATGGCTTCAAAATACATGATTTTATTCTTTTTATGGTTGTGTAGTATTCCATAGTGTATATGTAGCACTTTTTAAAAAAATCCAATTCACCCTTAATAGGCATGTAGGTTGATTTCAGTTTTTGCATTGTGAATAGTGATGCAATGAACCTACAGGTGCATGTGTCTTTATGGTAGAAAGATTCATATTTTTCTGGGAAATATTTATATTCATAGGATTGCTATGTTAAATGGTAGTTCCAGTTTTAGTTGTTTGAGAAACCTCCAAACTGCTTTCCACAATGGCTGAAACAGAAAACAAAACACCAAATTTTCTCACTTATAAGTGGGAGCTAAATGATGAAAACATATGGACACATCATGGGGGTAAAACAGACATGGGGGCTTGCGAGAGGGTGGGAGAGTGGGAGAAAGGAGAGCATCAGGAAGAATAGCTAATGGATACTGAGCTTAATACCTAGGTGATGGGATGATCGGTACAGCAAACCTCCCTGGCACACGTTTACCTATCTAACAAACCTGCACATCCTGCACAAGTAACCTTGAACTAAAAAATAAAAGTTAGAAATCAAAATACAAATCACGTTTTGCACTGTAAATATATACAATTTCTATTTGTACATTTGTATAATTATACCTCAATAAATCTGAGAAGAAAAAGTGTCTTCTCATGTCCTTTCCCTGGTATTTTATGGGGCTGTTTGTTTTTCACTTGTTAATTTAAATTCCTTGTCGATTCTGGACATTGAACCTCTGACAGATGCTTGCTTTACCAGTATTTTACCCTATCCTCTAAGTTTTCTCTTTACTCTGCTGGCAATTATTTTGCTGTGCAGAAGCTCTTTTATTTAATTGGATCCCATTTGTCAATTACCGTTTTTGTTGCATTTGCTTTTGGATTCTTCATCATGAAATCTTTCCCAGGGCCTATGTTTAGAATGGTATTTCTTAACTTATTTTCTAGGGATTTCTGGTTTTTTGGTGTTACATTTAAGTCTTTATTCCACCTTGAGTTGATTCATTATATGGTGTTAGGAAGGGTCCCAGTTTCAATCTTCTGCTTATGGCTAGCCAGTTATCCCAGTACCATGTATCAACTAGTGAGTCCTTTTCCCCATTGCTTATTTTTGTTGGCTTTGTTGAACATCAGATAGTTGTAGTTTTAGAACTCATTATTGACCTGTTCAGGAATTGACTATCTTCCTGGTTCTATCTTGTGAGGTTGTACGTTTCCAGGAATTTATCCATTTTTTCTAGATTTTCTAGTTTCCATGCATAGAGATGTTCGTAGTACTCTCCGATTTTTTTTTTTTTTTTTTTTTTGTATTTCTGTGGGGTCAGTGGTCATGTTCTCTTTGTCATTTCTGAATTTGTTTATTTAGATTTTTTGTTCTCATTTGTCTAGATAGCAGTCTACTTTATTTATTATTTTAAAAATATCTTGCATTCATATATATTTTGTGTGGTTTTTACCTCTTGATTTCTTTCAGTTCAGCTCTGATTATGCTTATTTATTTTATTCTGCTAGCTTTGGGGTTGGTTTGCTATTGTTTCACTGGTTCTTTTAGGTGTAACGTTAGGTTGTTAATTTGATATATTTTTAACTTGTTTATGTGAACATTTAGTGCTATAAACTTCCCTCTTATTGCTTTAACTATGTCTCAGAAATCCTGCTATGTTGTATCTTTGTTCTTATATGCTTAAAATAATTTCTTTATTTCTGCCTTAATTTTATTGTGTACCCAAAAGTGATTCAGGAGTAGGTTGTTTAATTTCCATAAAACTGTGCTGTTTTGAGTGATTTTCTTAGTATTGTTTTCTATTTTTATTGTGCTATGGTCCAATAGTATGGTTGGCATGACTTCCGTTATTATTAATTTGCTGTGGATTGTTTTATGGCAGATTGTGTGGATTATTTTAGAGTATATGCCATGTGCAGCTGAGAATAATGTATATTGTGTTCTTGTGGTAACAAAATCCCTTAGCATTCGCTTGTTTGAAAAGGACCTTATTTCTCCTTTGGTTATGAAGCTTAGTTTTGCAGGATATGAAATTGCTTGTGAGAATTTTCTTTTTAGGAATGCCAAATATAGGTCCATGAGCTCTTCTGGCTTCTAGAGTTTCTGTGGAAAGACCTGCTGTTAACCTAGTGGAGTTCCCTTTGTAGGTGACTTTCCCCTTCTCTAACTGAGTTTAATATTTTTTCTTTCATTTCAACCTTGGAAAACCTAATGACTATGTGTATTGTGTACACTCTTCTTGAGTAGTATCTTACAGGGATTTTCTGCTTTTCCTGTAGTTGAATATTGGCATCTCTAATGAGATTGGAGAAAATATCATGCACAATATCCTCAAATATGTTTTTCAAGTTGCTTGTTTCCTCTCCTCTTTCAGGGACACCTATGAGTTTGTAGATCTGGTCTCCTTTCATAATCCCGTATTTCTGGAAGGCTTCATTATTCTTCGATATTGCTTTTCCTTTATTTTTGTCGGAGTGAGTTACTTGGAGTTTTTTTTCCTCAGCTTCATCAATTCTTCTGTTATCATTTGAGATTTTATTTTGAAACTCTTTAAGTGAGTTTTCCAATTCTGTCATATCAGTTTGTTTCTTACTTAAATGGCAATTTCCTTTTTCATCTCTTGTATTATTTAATTATATTTCTTAGAATCCTTGGATTGGTTTTCAACTTTCTCCTGTATCTCAATGATCTTCATTCCCATCCATTTTCTGATTTCTGTTTCTGTCATTTCAGTCATTTTAGCCTGCTTAAGAACCATTGCTGGGAAACTAGTGTGATCATTTGGAGGTAAGAAGACTTTGACTTTTTGAGTTGCTAGAGTTCTTGCACTGGTTCTTTCTCATCTGTGTGGGTGATGGTCCTTCAGTCTTTGAATGTACGGTCCTTTCTATTAGTTTATTTGTTTGTATCTTCTTTGTTGCCCCTGGGAGTTTGATTGCAGTTTAAAATGCATTCAGTTAAATGGTTTTGTTTCTGGAAGATTTTAGGGAGCCAAGGCTCAGCTCAGCACTGCTGGGCTACCACGGGAGGACTTGTATGGGGAACTCACTGGCTTTGTTCTCCAGCACTTCGAGATTAGGAACCTACTGTACTGGAAGTGCCAAAGAGTTCCTGGAGTTCTGGCTAAAATACTCCAACAAGTGGTGCCAGACAAAGTGCTTCACTGGGGCAGTGGCAGTGGGATCCATGCTCATTTGCCCATGACAGCAGCAGCGGCAGCACAGTGGCATGCAGGCTTGTTGAATGGGGCAGGGCTCTGGCATGCATGGGGATTCCACCCTCCATGTCTGTGTTCATAGCGGCAGCAGTGGCAGTGTGAACCAGAGTGAAGGGGATGGGGCAACTGGTGTCCATGTGCATGTTCATGTTGGCAGTCATGTTGGTGCAGATACAGTACACTGGCAGAGCTCAAGGCTGCCAGCCTCCACGCACATGTTCACACCAGCAGCGGCAGTGGCAGTGTGGGGTGGAGATGGGGGATGAGGCCATTTGCCTCTGTGCTTGAGTTTGCTCCTCCAATGGCAGAAGGGTTGCGGGGGTGTGCTCATTTTGGCAGTAGTGGCATAATGGGGTGCATGCACACACGTACACCAGTGGGGAGAGGAGGCAAGGTCCACCCATGAGTGCACCGGAGACAGCAAAGTGGTGGGGCAGTAGCTATCAGCAAATACACACACACACACACACACACACACACACACATAACCAGGGCCTCATGGCTATAAATAAAATGTGATAAGAAATACAATTTAAGTTGAATTACAATTGTCAATTTTATCACTTTACTCTTTGGCAAAATAATCAATATCCTATATAATGTGATTTTAAGTCAAAAGGAAATACCTCTTATTGATTTGCCTATTATAATCTTTTAATGATATTGTCATTTTAAATGTATTTTAGGCATTTTATGAGTTGTGACTTAATTAAAAAGTTTACATCAACCTGAATAAAAAATAACAATAGTTAATAATTAATGAACTCTTACTCTGTGCTGGACACTTGCCTTAGCCCTTTACATTGATTATCTTATTTAATATTTATAAAGAATATTTGTGGTATTATCAATATTTAGATTTTCTAGAAGAGAACATATGTAACTTCTAGGCTAGTATTTACAGAAAGAAATGTATTACTAAGAGAAATTCTTAAGATGTAAATAGAATGGAGTCCCTTAAAGTGTACTTTAATGTGACATAAAGATTGATATTAAAAGTTTTAAAATGCATAATACATAATTTCAAAAAATAAAAAGCAGACATGGTACGTCATTATTTACCAATGCCAAGGCCCTTCACAGCAATTTCATTTAGTGCTCAAATCTTTGTGATACAGTAATTATTATCCCCACTGATGAACAGATTGAGGTTCATAGAGTTTAAGTGACCTGTACGAAGACAAATAATTTTATTCCAAAGTTTTAAATTCTATTTTAAATATAGAATATTTCATGTTCCATTATATTAGTCTATTGGTTCTCTTCCATTCTTGTTATATTCTCAGCCATTCAGAGTTATAATTTAATCTTTCCCATAATTTGCACCTTTAAACTAGATAATGAATCATTCCACTTTTTAATCAGAGTTCAACAGAAGGTACCACACGTAATACTTTTTATAATATTATTTCTAATCACATTCTGGGTTTGGAGAACATATTACTCATTGTTTTGTGACCCCATAGGTTAGATATTCTGCTATAACTTTTATTTATTATTCAATCAGGAGAAAAGCAGCTAAATTTTATATACAATTCATTGATCCTCAAACATATTGTGAAAGCTAGAATGTAAAAGGACTAATATTAAATTCCTGATAACTAAAAAATCAGCATAGTATATATAAGCCTTTGAGGACATGAAATAAAGGAACATGTTTAAAATGCGGGAAAATGAGTTGTATCCTACACATAATAACGATAGAAGGTTTCCCATTGCATTTGAATATAAAGGTTTGCTTTCTAGATATTTTAAAGGTTTTCAGTAGCTGATTTAACTATCCTTGAGAGACAAACTAGTGCTCCAGCTCTGTCAGACTTTTATAGCTTCATACTGACTGTGCTTCTTAATGTTTGGTCTTAATTTGCTAAATCAATTGATTAAGCTTAAAGAAAATTTAATTTAAAATGAGGGAGAGCAAAATTAGTACTGGTGAAGGCCTGCTGACTTTCTGGTCCAGCATATTTAAGTACATTGACTTATATGCTTAGAGTTGAATATTGGCCAAATGAAATTTTATGAACTCCAGAAAATTACAGCCACTAACTCTAAGGCTTTTATATTCACTAAATGTAGTCTTTAGATCAATGGCACCCTTGTGTCCAGTAAATGGACCAGACTGTTTAAATATTGGCTCATATCCTTTATCATGTGTGACTGGATTATGAAACTAATTTCCTCAGTAAAGACTTCTCGATATAAATTTAAGTAATTTCTGACGAGGTTTAATATCCACAATATATATTTTTAAAATCCTTGAGTGTATATAGTACCGTTCAAATGAACAGTTTTCGGTACTTCTCAGGCATTATTTCATTTACTTTCACAGTTTCCCGCTGGACAATGTGATTTGCACTGAATTGAGGATGGGTCACCAATATTTGCTGTTTCTGCTCCTGCTTCCCTACATCTAAGTCTATTAGAGAATAAGATCACATGAAATTGGGAAGTCAGATTGTTTTGTTAATTTCTGCTTGCATTGCATGGATTTATACTGATAAGAAATATGTATGAGACAAGGTGCTGTGTATTGTGGTAGACATCGAAGTTACACACAAATAGAAATACAAAAAATGCAGATAGTATGTTACAGAATATGCTATGGCAAAATTCACAAGTGAACTCAGGTAGAGAGTCAGCAAGCTCTAACAGAAGACATTGGTTTGAACCTGGAATCTACCAATTAGTAACTGTATGCACTTGAGTGCATTTTTAAACATTTACTTCCTTGGTTCTTAGATTTAAGTTATGTAGAAGGGGAAAAACAATGCCTCACTAAGTGACTTGCATGAATATTGAAATAAATAGTATGTGGAAATATTTAACACAGTGTCTGGCACAGAGAAGAGACCTAATAAATGTAGATGAATCTGACGTTTTCTAGTAGATGAAATCAGCATATAGCTAGATATAGCTTCAAGGATAAGTAAAATTTCACCAGAGGGAGTTGAGAGAATATTATTCTAGGGAGAAAGAAAAGCATGTGGAGTAGCGTAGAAGTATAAAAACACAGAGCACTTCTAGAATTTTTTTTTCAATAGAGACTAGAGAGAGATAAGTTGGATAGTTAGGCTGAGGTTAGATCATGGGATTTGGACCTTCTGTATTACTTACAGGGAAGCTACTGAACATATTTGAACATGGAGGAATTATAACAAGAGTGGGATTGGTTGGTAGGAAGGGTTGAACAAAACAAGACTGATTATTAGGCTAATATAATAAGTAGTTCAATTATGAATGCTGAAGGCCTGGAAGAGGAAGTTGGAAATGTAAGAATAAATATCGACCAAAATTAAAGATAACAATTACTGGTCATTTTTTACATAGATTTAAGGTCCAGTCCCTTACCTTAAAAAAGGCACACTAGGATCTGGCCCTGCCTATCTTACTAGGCATACTTATCCCCTACCCCTCCACTGTCCCTCTCTGCGGGTTTCAAGCAGAACAATTTCTTTTCAGCAGCTTAAATAAGCTGTCCTCATCCACATGGTCTCCTTTCATTCTGAAATAGTTTTCATTTACTTACCCGACTGTAAATTCTTATTTGCTTCACAGATTTTAGTTCAGGCATTGGATTCTCTTAAGGTCTTCCCTACCATCCCAGATTACAGTTTGATTTTCCTCTTTGCTACATCTTCCCCTTCTGTATAACTTTTTAATACTTATTTTATTGTGTTTGCCATATTCTGTGTGATATTGCCATCGCCACACTCCTTTTTCATTTTTTTTTTCCCAAACACCTGGTTTCAAGCAGTTCTTCTGCCTTGGCTTTCCAAAGTGCTTGGATTACAGGCATGAGCCACTGCACCCAACCCTACTTTTTACTTTTTAAATCATGATAACTAATAATAATGATTACCAATCATTTACTATGTACCAATACATTGTTATAAGCACTTTAAATGTATTGGTTCATTTAATCTTAATCTTAAACGACCCTTTAATTTCATAATAATTGTTATCTCCATTTAATAGTTGATAAAAAAAACTCAAGCAGAGAGAGAATAAGTAGCTAGCCCATTGTTTTACATGTAGAAAACAATGGAGCCCAAGTATTCAAACTCAAATGCTCTGGATTCAGAGCCTTTTCTGTTAACTATAAAATGCTGCCTCTCTTAGATAAAACTATAAAACATAAAGGATATAAATAAATTGACCAAAGTCATGCTTTGGTTAACAATTATAGTTAGAAAGCAGAAAAATTAGGCATCAAATGTGAAACAGTTGTGAAGTGGAAGGAGAACACGGCTAGTGCAGTGTTGTGCAACCAAATGAAACGTTTTTAAAATAATCAGTATTTGAAAAAGATTAACAGGACAGGAGAAATAGCTGTTAAAGTAGATCCTGAAAGAAGTGAAGACAGAGAGGAACAAGAGGACCTAATTAATTTTCACAATGTGTAAGTCCAATTATTCCTCAGAAACAGAAAAGAGTATATTGAAGGAAAATGCATGGAAATGTTGTAATGGAGGTGTGCCCAAAACACTGATGCACAAACATATTATTGTCTCAGAAAAGTTTTAGAAGGATTATCTGCTAAAACTGATGAAGATAGGTCAGACTGGGAATTTAAGAAAAAAAGAAATGACTTGAGAAAATTTCCATGGGGAATGAAAACAAAGGCCATAAGACTTGTAATGTGCTGTAAGAATCATGAAAAACTGATTAAAAATCTTAGAAATAGAGAGATTGTGAATAGTACGACAATCTAAGTTCTAGCTCTGTAGTGTCAGAAGTGAAAGATAAAGTAATAGGAAATAATATTTTTTAAAATTAACTAAATGGTAAAAATGTTATCGGTTTTATGAGCATGACCTGTTTTAGTCCCCAGAGATAATAACATAGGAAGAAGAAAAGAGGAAGACACTGAAAAGTCCTTGAATTATTGAAAAAATTGAAAGACTACACAGGAGATTGTTGAGTTATGGTAGCAAAATAAAGAGAAGATGTCATAGGTGTACTGTGTGGACTCTAAAGTACTTAAGCTCTGGGTACACGGTGCATAAGGTGAACCTGAAATACCTTGTCATTCCAGAAATCATAGAAACGATCAAAAACTACTCGAGTTATATTAGAAAAGGTCTTAAGAGCCAACCTGAATAAATTCCCACTGGAAAAAGACGAGAAGTTCTCTTAACTACCAAAAAGAGTAATAATTGAAAGAGATTTAAGTATGTCAAATATTGTCAAGTCTATTAGTTCATAATATTTTTTAAAAAGTCTCTTTCTTCGTTTGTGGAGGATTTTGGGTACCACTTCATTATTTTGAAATCCTGCAATGCAATTAAGACAAAGAAGCAATTACTCTGTTTTTTCTATGCACTCAGTACCTCAGTACTACCAAGTACTAGTCAAGAAAAAGCAAATGTTTTGTTCACATAATGCCCCTGTTGTGTAGCTGTGTTTGCCCTATAAAAATAGATAAATATAATGTCTGTGTCTGTGTGTGTGTGTGTGTGTGTGTGTGTGTGTGTGTGAATAGTCAAGCTTGTCAGCCTAATCTAACAATTGACAAGAAATAGAAGGCAGAAAGAAACACACAAGGCAGTATTACAAGGGGGCTAACTTTAGACATTGGAAAATCCAGTAAAAACAACTGGGTTGCTTCAGTAAAACAAGAGAAAAAGAGAGAGGGATAGAGGGAGGAGGGAGCGAGAAAAGAGAGATGGAGAGAGAAGGTAAATATTTGAAGTCTTGGAATACACATCAACAATAAAATGGATTGATCTTATTTGGCTATAAACTAAAATATCATTTTAAAATATAACAAACAAGACAAATAAGAACCTTGATTGGATATTTGTTAATATTTAGCAGTTATTGTTAGTGTTTCAAGTATAGTAATAGGATATTTAAAGTTTTTTAAAAACACTTGTATTTTAGAGATACATACAGAAATAATTACAGATAAATAATATAGGAGGAAGTGCCAAGATGGTTGACTAGAAGCAGCTAGTGTGTACCACTGTCATAGAGAGGAGACAGAGTGGTGCATAAACACTAGCTCTAGTGTTCAAGTGGATTGTCTAGGAGGCCATGTTGTGATTCCTCAAGGAAGCAATGGTGACCCATGGAGGACAGAGAGGAGTGGGGCTGCCCACCTAAGATTGGCATGGAGCAAGGGGAGGCTCCCCATTGTGGGGAATGGGTGAGTGAGCGAGAGGCCCAAGGGACACACACTTCTGCTATAAACCTTTGTAATCTTAGGCATGAAATATCCTAACGGACCCCCTGGACCCCCAGACAAACATGGAGAGAGAGCTGCATGGAAACTGAGCAGAGTCACTTCTCAGGACCACATGGAGCCCCACGGGACTTGGATCCCTAAGCACCCTGGTGCAAGTTGTTGTAGCCTTGCCAGTTAGGGAGGCCAGGCTCTCTTTCACAAACCCAACATGCCTAGACAAATGCATAATAATTGTGGGAGATTTCAACATTTCACTAACAGCATTAGAGACATCTTTAAGGCAAAAACTAACAAAGAAGTTCTGAACTTAAATTTAAGCCTTGAACAATTGGACAGAATAGACATCTACAGAACATACCACCCACCAACAATGGAATATCTATTCTACTCATCTTCATATTGAATGTATTATAGGATCAATCACATGTTCAATCTCAGTAAATGATAAAAACATTAAAATCATACCCAGCACACTCAAATCACAGTGCAATAAAAATAAAAATAAATATCAAGATGATATCTTAAAACTACACAAATTCATGGACATTAAACAACTTGGTCCTGAATAACTAATAAGTGAACATTTAAATTAAAGCAAAAATCAAAAAATTATTTGAAATTAATCAAAATGTGAACACAATCTACCAACACCTCTGGGATACAGCTAAGGCAATGTGAAGAGGAAAGCTTATAGTACTAAATGCCTTCATCAAGATGCTAGAAAGCTCTCAAATTAACATTTTAACTTTGTACCTAAAGGAACTAGAGGAAAAAAAACAGACAAAAACCAATGCCAAAGCAAGAAGAAATAAAATGATTAATTAAAATAAGAACTGAATTAAATTGAGATGCAAGCATTCATGCAAAAGATTAGTGAAACCAAGTGTAGATTTTAAAAAAATAAACAAGATTGATGAACTTCCAGCTAGATTAACAAATAAAATAGAGAGAAGATCCAAATAAGTACAATCAGAAATGATAAGGATGACACTACCATTGATCCCATATAGTTGAAAAAGATCTTCAGAGAATACTATTTAACAACACTATGCACACAAATTAGGAAATCTAGGAGAAATTGATAAATTTCTAGAACACACATTTTCACAAAATTGAATCAGGAGAAGATTTAAAACCTGAATAGACCAATATTGAATTCTGAAATTAAATCAGCAATAAAAAACCTAGCAACCAAAAGAAGCCCTGGACCAGATGAATTCGTAGCTGAGTTCTACGAGACATGAAAGAAGAACTGGTACCAATCTTAAAGAAACTATAACAAAAAAAATCGAGGTGGAGAGGCTCCTCCCTGTCTGATTCTATGAAGCCAGCATTGGCTTAATACCCAAATCTGGCAGAAACACAATGAAAAAAAAAAAAAAAAAAACAATATACTCGATGGACATTGATACAAAAATCCTCAACAAAATACTAGCAAACCAAATCCAGCAGCACATCAAAATGTTAATACATCACAACCAATAGGGCTTTATTCGTGGAATGCAAGACTGTTTTGACATATGGAAATTATTAACTGTGATTCACCACATGAACCGAATTAAAAACAAAATCATATGTTCTCTCAATAGAAGAAGTGAAAATTTTCAATAATGTCCATTATCCCTTCATGATAAAAAGACCCAACAAACTAGGCATCAAAAGAACATACTTTAAAATAACAAGAGCCATATACGACAAGCCGATATCATACTGAAAGGGCAAAAGCTGAAACAATCTACCTTGAGAACTGCAACAAGACAAGGATGCCCACTCTCACCACTCCTACACTCCTACCACTCCTACTTTAACATCGTCCTGGAAGCCATGGCTGGAGCAATCAGGCAAGAGAAAGAATTAAAAGGCATCCAAATTGGAAAAAATAAAAGAAGTCAAATTATCTCTCTTTGCTGGAGATAAGATTCTATAACTAGAAAATCCCAATGACTCCACCAAAAGGCTACTAGAACTGATACATGACTTTAGTAGGTTTTAGGATACAAAATCTATGTACAAAAATCAGTAGCATAATTATACACCAATAATGTCCAGGTTGAGAGTTAAATCAAGAGCACAATACCATTCATACTAGGCAGAAATAAAATGAAATACCTAGCAGTACACATAACCAAGAAGCTTAAAGATCTTTACAAGAAGCACAAACCTGTTGAAAGAAATCAGATATGACACAAACAGATAAAAAAAAATCCCCTGCTTATGGATTAAAATGGCTATATGACCCAAAGCAATTTACAGATTCAACACTATTCCTATCAAACTACAAGAGTCATTCATCACAGAATTAGGAAAAGGTATTCAAAAACTCATGGAACCGAAAAAAGGAGCTGAATAAACAAAGCAATCCTAAGCAAAAGAAAGAAGCTAGAGGAATCATATTATCTGACCTCAAACCATAGTATATAAGGCTATAGTAGCCAAAATAGCCTGGTACTGGTATAAAAACAGACACATAGACAAATGGAACAGAATATAAAACCCAGACATAAAGCCTCACACATAGAACCATTTGATATTTGACAAGCCAAGAAACACAAGCAATGGGAAAAGGAATCCCTGTTCAATAAATGGTGCTGTGACAAGTGGCTATATAGAAGAATGAAATTGAACCCTTACCTTTTACAATATACAAAAAGTAACTCAAGTAGGATTAAAGATTTAAATGAAAAAACATCAAAATATAAACATTCAAAAAAAATCTAGGAAATGCCCTTCTCAACATCAGCCTTGGAAAAGAATTTTTGCCTATGTCTTCAAAAGAAACAACAACAGAAAGTATTGATGAGTGGGACTTAATTAAACTAAAGAGTTTCTGCACAGCAAAATAAATTATCAACAAAGTAAATAGCCAACCTGCAGAATAGAAGGAAATATTCCCAAACTATGCATCTGACAAAAAACTAATATCCAGAATCTATACGAAATTTAAACAAATTAACAAGCAAAAAAAAAAAAAAAAAACATTAAATGGGCAAAGGATATGAACAGACATTTCTCAAAAAGACATAAACAGCCAACAAACACATTAAAATGTTCCACATGACTAACCATTAGAGAAATGCAAATCAAATCCACAATGATATACCATTTCACACCACTCAAAATGGCTATTTTTGAAAAATTAAAATAAAAAGTAACATCCTCGAGAGGCTGAAGAGAAAAAGGAAACACGTATGCACTGTTGGTGAGAGTGTACATTAGTTCAATCATTGTGGAAATCAGTGTGGCTACTCCTCAAAGAACTTAAAGCAGAGCTACTGTTTGATCCAGCAATCCCATTACTGGGTATATACTCAAAGGAAAACAGATAATTATATCAAAAGACACGTGCATACATATGTTAATTGCTTTGCTATTCACAATACCAAAGAATGGAATCAATCTAGATGTCCATTAATGGTGGATGATAAAGAAAATGTGGTATATATACACCATGGAATACTGCATAGCCATATAAAAGAATAAAATCATGTCATTTGCAGCAATCTGAATAGAGCTGGAGGTTAAAGGAAATGAACACAGGAATAGAAAGCTAAATCCTACATGCTCACATGGGAGCGAAACATTGAGCAGCCAGAGACATAAACATGGGAATGATAGACACTGCTAACTAGTAGTCCAGGGAGGGAGGGGCATATGGTTAAAAAAAAAAAAAAAAAAAAAAAGCTACCTATTGGATACTATGCTCACTACTTGGGTGCAATATACACATGCAACAAATCTGCACAGGTACTCCCTGTACCTAAAATAAAAGTTGAGAAAAAATATTTTATAAACTCTGATCACAAAAATTATACAAAATAATTAACACAGTGTCTCTAAAATAATTTGGCAAAGGGTAGGGAAAACTTGCTAAGGTTAAATGACTCACCTGAAGTCACACGTTCAGTGTAAGCCAGAAAATTTAACCCAGGGAGACAAAGAATAAGGAGATATCTGTGTAATTTGAAGATTAGGCAATGAAAGGAAAGAGAAATTGGCCTGCCTATATCATCAGAGCTTAACTAGACAACAAACAAATAAATACTGAATATTTGAATACAATTTTTCATGTCAAACTGGCTTCCAGGTTAAACACAGAAAGATATTCTACCAATGTAATCAGATAAGAGAGACCTCGATAAAGAAACTATTTGCTTCTTAAATATATTAAATATATCTTCCTTTATTCAAGTATTGAGTCAACATTTTGAAAAACAACAATATATAATCCACACAAATATCCCATAACATTAATAAAAGAATCACTTCTTAAGAAAAAATAAGAATTATCAAAATTATTTACAAAAGAAAATTGAAAAATGGACTACATGTTCTGGTCTCTAGTAAATAAATGAAATTACTTATACTGTGAGAAATGTGACAAATGAGAAGGAAAGGAAATGTATACAGGGAGGCTGTTTAGAAACTAAAGCCTGCAACAGAACTAAAATTTACAAGATAAACAGTTGAGGAAAACCAACATTTAGAAAATCAAAATGATTGTGATGCTGACACATTTAGTGCAAACTAAAGACACTTTCTCATAATGCAGAGGAAATGACTGAAAATTATGAGAGAAAATATGACAAAAACAATAGATCCAATCTACAACTAATTGGTGTCCCCGAGGGAAATAAGTAAAAGCAATATACCAGAAACAAAAATAGAGTATAATCTAATAATTTTTTTAACAATTGCAAAAGGTGTAAGCCACAATGATAAAAATAGAGCCAATGAAATAATATTTGCATAAATTGGGTAACAAAAAATATTCAACAAAAATTATGTGAAAATTTAAAGCTATGATATCACAAAATTAGCATACTAATTTAGGATAGAATAATAATTGCTTAATTTTGTAAAACCTGACAAAATGTGAATTACAAGTCAAACGATAAATCGATATGATTCAATGTTTATAATCAAATAGAGATTTCTAAGTCATTTGCTTATAAATGCCATGAGATCATTTGTAAGTGAAATGAGACAAATAGGTATTTGCCTCCTCACCCATATGTGTCCTCAAAATAGTCACTAATTGCTATTTTTTTAAGCAAAAGAACTCTACAATTATAAATCGGTTTCTAAGATTTTTTAGATTTTGTTTTCATTGACAAATAATAATTGTATATATTTATGAGGTACAATGCATTTTCTGCATAATGGATCAACATCAATGCAATGTTATGATATATTTATGATTCTTGAGATTTTAAATAAATTATACAGCTAGATTAGAAAATTGTCTCCTCATTTTTTGCAATATAAAAGCTCAATTCAACCTTGAGTAACTGAAGAACAACGCTGAGATGAAAGTTTCTTAAAAGATGTCTTTCCCTGAAGTAATCAATAATGAATATTGTAAGAGTCTTCCTCTAGGTTTCATGTTTTTAATGTTTTAATTTTTAATTTTTGTGGGAACAGAGTAGATGTATATAATTGTGAAGTACACAAGATGTTTTCATGCAAGTATGCAAGGCATAATATTCACATCATGGAGAATAAGCTATCCATTTACTCAAGCGTTTATCCTTTCTGTTACAAATAATCCAATTATACTATTTTACTTATTTTAAAATGTACAATTAACTTATTATTGACTAAAGTCATGTGTTGTGCGACCAAATAATCTCTCTTAGTCATTCTAACTATACTTTTTGGATCCATTAACTGTCTCCATCTCCCCTACATCCCCCTACTACCTTTTCCAGACTCTGATAACCATCTTTCTGCTTTCTATGTCCATTTCTATTATTTTGATTTTTAGATCCCACAAACAAGTGAGAACATGCAATATTTGTCTTTCTGTGCCTGGCTTATTTCACTTAACATAATTATCTCCATTTCCATCCACATTGGTGCAAATAACAGAATCTCATTCTTTTTTATGGCTGAATAGTACTCCACTGTGCTCCACTGTGTATATATACCATATTCTCTTTATCTATTCATATGCCAATGGACATTTAGTTTGCTTCCAAGTCTTAGCTATTGTGAACAGTGCCGCAACAAACATGGGAGTGCAGATAAGTCTCTGATATACTGTCTTTCTTTTGGGTACATACCCAGTAGTGGGATTGCTGGGTCATATAATATCTCTGGTTTTAGTTTTTTAGGGAACCTTCAAACTGTTCTCCATAGTGATTGTACTAATTTACATTCCCACCAACAGTGTAGGAGGCTTCCCTTATCTCCACATCTTTGCCAGGATGTATTATTGCCTGTCTTTTGGCTATTAGCCATTTTAACTAGGGTGAGATGATACCTCATTTTAGTTTTGATTTGCATTTATCTGATGATCAATAATGTTGAGTAACTTTTCGTATGCCTGTTTTTCATTGGTAGGTATGTTTCTATTGAGAAATATTTATACAAATATTTGCCTATTCTTTTTGTTGATGTTGTTGTTGTTGTTGAGACGGAGTCTCGCCCTAACGCCCAGGCTGGAGTGCAGTGGGGTGATCTTGGCTCACTGCAACCTCTGCCTCCCAGCTTCAAGCGATTCTCCTGCCTCAGACTCGTGCGTAGCTGGTATTACAAGTGTCCACCACCACGCCTGACTAGTTTTTGCACTTTTAGTAGAGACTGGGTTTCGCCATTTGGTCAGGCTGATCTGGGACTCCTGACCTCAGGTGATCCGCCTGCCTTGGCATCCCAAAGTGCTGGGATTACAGGTGTGAGCCACGGCGCCTGGTCTCTTTGCCTATTATTGATTGAATTACTACATTTCTTCCTATAGAGCTGTTTGAGCTTTTTAAATATTCTGGTTAATAATCCCTTGTCATATAGATAGTTTGCAAATATTTTCTTACATTCTGTGGGTTGTCTCTCCAATTTATTTGTTGTTTCCTCTGCTGTGTAGAAGCTTTTTAACTTGATGTGATCCAATTTGCTCATTTTTTCTTTGGTTCACATTTTTCTGTGCTTGTGGGGTATTGGTCAAGAAATTTTTGCCCAGACCAACATCCTGAAAAATTTTCCTAATGTTTTCTAGTAGTGGTTTTATAGTTTGAGGTCTCAGATTTAAGTCTCTTATTCATTTTGATTTGATTGTTGTATTTGGTAAGAGATAGAGGTCTAGTTTTATTCTTCTTCATGTGAATATGCAGTTTTTCCATGACAATTTATTGAATAAACTTTTTCCATAGCATGTGCTCTTGACACCTTTTTCAAAAATGAGGTGTGGATTTGTTTCTGGGTTCTCTATTCTTTTCTATTTTTCTATATGTCCACTTTTATGTCATTTTTGTTACTATAGCTCTGTGGTGTAATTTGAAGTCAGGTTATGTGATTCTTCCAGTTTTGTTCTTTTGATTAGAATAGCTTTAGCTATTCCGGGTCTTTTGTGGTTCCATATAAATTTTAGGATAGTTTCTTTCTATTTCTGTGAAGAATTTCACTGGTATTTGATAAGGATTTCTTTGATTCTGTAGATTTCTTTGGGTAGTATGGACTTTTGAACAATATTGATTCTTCCACTCCATGAACATGGACTATTTGTAGTATCCTTTTCAATTTCTTTTTTCAATGATTTATAGTTGTCTTTATAGACATAGTTTACTTTTCTGTTAATTCTTAGGTACTTAATTGTATTTGTGGCTATCATAAATGTGATTGCTTTTTTATTTCTTTTTCAGACTTTTTACTGTTTACAGAGAGAAATACTACTATTTTTTGTATGCTGATTTTGTATCCTGCAAATTCACTGAATTTGTTTATCAATTTTAATAGTTTTTTGTGTAGTTTTTAGGTTTTTTTCAAATATAAGATCATATCATTTGAAAACAAATAATTTGACCTTTTCTATTCCGATTTAAATGTCCTTTAGTTCCTTCTTTTGCCTGATGACTCTAGTTAGGACTTCCAGGACTATGCTGAATAACATTGGTGAAAGTGGGCATCCTTGTTGTGTTTTAAACTTTAGAGGAAAGGCTTTCAATTTCTTCCCCATTCAGTTTGATACCACCTGTAGGTCTGTAATATATGGCTTTTATTATGTTGAGGAATGTTTCTTCTATACCCAGTTTTTGAGGGTTTTATTATGAAAGTATATTGAATTTTATCAAATGCTTTTTCAGCATTAATTTAAAAATGATGATGTGTTTTTTATTCTTTATTCTGTTGATACAATGTATCACATTTGTTGATTTGTGCATATTAAACCATCCTTTAGTCCCCGGAATAAATCCCAATAGGCAATAATGAATGGTTTTTTAAGTTTGAAGTTAGTTTTGTTTGTTAGTATTTTGTTGAGGATTTTTTGCATCAAAATGAATCAGCTATATTGGCCTGTAGTTTTCTTTCTTCTCCTTTTTTTTTTTTTTTTTTAATGTGTCTTTGTCTAGTTTTGGTATCAAGGCAGTACTGGCCTCATGGAATGAAATTGGAAGTATTCCCTCCTCCTCTATTTTTTGGAATAGTTTGAGTAGGATTAATATTAGTTTTTCTTTATATGTTTGGTAGAATTCAGTAGTGAAACCATCAAGTCCAGGGCTTTTTTTTACTGGGAGATTTTTATTATGCCGTCTATCATATTACATTTTACTGGTCTGTCCAGCTTTTGGATTTCCTCCTGGTTCAATCTTAGTAGGTGGTATGTGTCCAGGAATATGTCAATTTCTTTTAGCTTTTCCAAGTTTTCAGTAGATTTTTACTCATAGTAGTCAGTAATGATTTTTTGAATTTCTACAGTATCAGTTGTAATGTAATGTTTTTCATTTCTGATTTTATTCATTTGGATTTTCTCTTTT
>NW_012105032.1:1521462-1523382 GCF_000951045.1 Mandrillus leucophaeus
TTATAGCGTTATGATAGTCTGTATTTTTCTGTATACTTATTACTACCAGTGAGCTTTGTACCACCAGGTAATTAGTTATTGTCCTTCAATTTTTTTTTTTTTCCTTCTGATTGAAGTACTCCTTTCTGCATTTCTTGTGTGAAAGGTCTGGTGTTGATGACATTCCCAGCTTTTGTTTTTCTGGAAAAGTTGCATTCCTCTTTTGGTTTTGAAGGATAGTTTCCCTGGACATACTACTGTAGGGTAAATTTTTTTTTTTTTTCTTCAACCCTTTAAATATGTCAAACCAGTCTCTCTTGGCCTCTAAGGTTTCCACTGAAAAAGTCTCCTGCCAGCCAGACGTATTGGAACTCCATTGCATGTTATCTGTTTCTTTTATCTTGTTGCTTTTAGGATCATTTATTTATCCTTTCTCTTTGGGAGTTTGATTATTAAATGCCTTGAGGTAGTCTTCTTGGGTTAAATCTGCTTGGTGTTCTATAAACGTCTTGTGTTCAGATATTGATACCTGACTCTACATTTAGAAAATTGCCTGTTCTTATTCCTTTGAATAAACGTTCTACCCCATCTCTTTCTTTTCCCCTGTCTTTAAGGCAAATAACTCTTAAGTTTGCACTTTTAAGATTGTTTTCTAGATCCTATAAACATGTTTCATTGTTTTTTTTAAATACTTTTACTTTCGTCTCCTGCGACCATGTATTTTCAAATAGCCTGTATTCAAGCTCATTTGTTTTTTCTTCTATTAGCTCAGTTCTGTTATTACAAATCTCTGATCATTTTCCAGTATGCTAATAGCCCTTTTAATGGAGGTATTTCTCCTCACAAGAGGGCATTAGCTGCGGGGGTCTGCCCACAGACCCTGACCCAAATGACGGATGACTGAAACATACACTGACACACAGATATTCTGTTTTGCCAGTCCTGCTGAATGTCCGACCACCTGCAAACCAAGAAGGGATTGTCAGTGGGGCCCAGCCCTGAGCAGCTCGCACTCAGGGCATTTATTTAGTATATAATTAACAACAGAAGCGCTGAGTCAACACACTTGTGGATAATTAACATGGTTAAGAGAGTAGTTCTAGGAATGATTAAAGCTCAGGTACCCGGTTGAAGGTAAATATCATTAGAGGGCAATATCCCTAGTCAACCTCTCCCGCCCCAGGGCCATCTGGCTCAAAGGTTAGTTAATGGAGGTAGGATAAACGGACTTAACTGGGGAAGCCTCTATTGTAGTATTTACCCTATGACCTAATGCTCTAAGGTAAGAACCAGCTGCCTTCAGCCTGTTCAATTATTACAAGAACCTTTCGGTGTTCCAAAAGGTTTGTGACTATTCCTATAACTTTCCCTAATATTTCCGTTTAATATTTCTGCCACCATCCTGAGTGAATCCTAACATTTAACTGCAGAATTTCTGCTTGTTTTTTTAAAATTATTTCCATCTTTTTGTTAAATTTATCTTATAGAATTTTGAATTCCTTCTGTGTGTTATATTGAATATTTTTGAGTTTTCTCAACATAGATATTTTGAATTCTCTGTCTGAAAGCTCACATATTTGTGTTTTTTCAGGGTTTGTGTTTTTGCTGGTGTCTTATTTAGTTTATTTGGTGAGATCGTGTTTTTCTGGATAGTGTTGATGCTAGTAGCTGTTCTTTGATATCTTGGCATTGAAGAGTTTGGTATTTATTGTAATCTTCACTGTCTGGGCTTGTTTCTATCTGCCCTTCTTGGGAAGGCTTTCCAGATATTTGAAAGGATTTGCATGTTGTGATTTTTTTTTTTTTTTTTGAGATGGAGTCTCGCTGTGTCACTCATGCTGGAGTGCAATGTAGTGGTGCGATCTCGGTTCACTGCAAGCTCCGCCTCCCAGGTTCACGCAATTCTCCTGCCTCAGCCTCCCGAGTAGCTGAGACTACAGG
>NW_012105032.1:1523834-1524972 GCF_000951045.1 Mandrillus leucophaeus
CCCAATGTGCTGGGATTACAGGCTTGAGCCACCGCGCCCGGCCCTTAATTTCCTTCTTAACTTTTTATGGAGCCACTGGTCATTCAGTGGCATATTGTTTATTTTACATGTATGTGTATCATTTACAAAATTTCTCTTGTTATTAATTTCCATTGGTTTTATTCCATTGTGGTTAGAGTAGATGCTTAATATTATTTATATTTTTCATTGATTTAAGACTTGTGACCTAATATATGGTTTAACATTGAGAATAATCCTTGTTTTGAGGGAAGAATGTGTATTCCACAGCTGTTGAATGAAATGTTCTGTAAATATCTTTTAGAACCATGTGATCTACAGTGCATATTGTTTTATGTTTCTTTGTTGATCTTATGTTTGGAAAATGTGTTCATGCTGAAACTGAGCTGTTGAAGTCTTTAGCTATTATCGCATTGGGGCATATCACTGTCTTTAGTTTTAACATTATGTGCTTTATATATCTGGGCGCTCCAGTGTTGGATACATATATACTTAAAATTGTTACATCCCCTTGCTGAATTGACCTCTTTGCCTTTATATAGTGACCTTGTTTGTCTCTTGTAGTTTTTGTCTTGAAATCTGTTTTGTCTGATATAAGTATAGCTAATTATGCTCGTATTTGGGTTTCATGGCATGGAATAGCTCCTTTTATTCCTTTATTTTCAGTTTGTGTGTCTTTAGAGGTAGAGCGCGTTTCTTGTGGGCATCAGTTAATGGATTTTATTTTTTCATCAATTAAGTTAGTGTACGTCTTTTGATTGGAGAGTTTAGTCCATTTACATAAAATGTCACTATTGATAAGTAAGGACTTAATCCTGCCATTTTCTTATTATTTTTCTAGTTGTTTTATAGGATCTTCTCTTTCCATCCTCTATTCCTCTAGTGAAGGTGATTTTCTCTGGTGATATGATTTAGTTTCTCGCTTTTTCTGTGTTTTGTAATCAACTGTAATGTTTTATCTGAGGTTACCATGAGGCTTGCACATACTATCTTATAACCCGTTATGTTAACCTGATAACAACTTAACACTGTTTGTATAATGAAACAAATAAATAAGAAAAAAAGAAACCTAAGAAAAACTCTACACTTTAACTTTGTCCAACCACTTTTTAGTTTTTTT
>NW_012105032.1:1526742-1557828 GCF_000951045.1 Mandrillus leucophaeus
TTTGAGATGGAGTCTCGCTGTGTCACTCATGCTGGAGTGCAATGTAGTGGTGCGATCTCGGTTCACTGCAAGCTCCGCCTCCCAGGTTCACGCAATTCTCCTGCCTCAGCCTCCCGAGTAGCTGAGACTACAGGCGCCCGCCACCACGCCCAGCTTGATTTTTCTTTTCTTTTCTTTTCTTTTTTTTTTTTGGATTTTTAGTAGAGATGGGATTTCACCGTATTAGCCAGGATGGCCTCAATCTCCTGACCTCGTGATCTGCCCGCCTTGGCCTCCCAAAGTGCTGGGATTACAGGCGTGAGACACCGCGCCCAGCCGCATGTTGTGATTTTAGCTGTAGCTGCTTTGGTGAGCATTTCAAGCTCAGTAACACTGTGGTTCTTTCAGATTCATAGAGGCACTATCTTAATGGTGTTTGACAAGATCTGGAAGAATTTCCTGGATTACTAGGCAGAGATCTTGTTCTCTTACCTTGCTTTCTCCCAAATAAATGGAGTCTCTCTCTCTGTTACGAAACACCTATTGCTGGGGTTGGAGTGACACAAGCATTGCTGTGGCCACCATCACTATGACTATGCTGGATCAGACCTGAAGCCAGCACAGCACTGGATCTTGCCCTAGTTCTGCTGTAACCACGACCTGGCTACTGCGTACTTCACTCAAGGCCCTGGTGCTCTACAATCATCAGGTGGCAAAGCCAGCCAGGCTGTTCTCCTTCGCTTAATGGTGGCAAGTTCATTCAGGTTCCAGGTGAATCCAGAGGTGCCGCCTGGCAGTGAGGTACTAGAGTAAAAGACCTTAGAAGTCTTCCTGGTGTTCTATTTTACTGTGGCTGAGCTGGCACCCAAGCCACAAGATGCAGTCTTTCCCAGTCTTCCCTCCACTTTCTAAAGGCAGAGGAGACTCACCCTGTAGCCACCGCCATCTCAGGCCACTGGGAGTTCTGCGAGATGCTACCAATATTCCCTTAAGGCCCAAAGGCCCTTCAGTCAGCTTTCGGTAAATGCTGTCTGGCCTGGAACTCACCCTTCAGGGCAGTGTGCCTCTCTCTGTCCCAGGGCAGGTTCAGAGTTGCTGTCCAAGAGTCAAGTCCTGAAATTGTGGACCCCCCAAGAGCCCACTTGATACTCTAGCACCCTGTGTCCATGCTGGTACCTGTGGAGCAAGACAAAGTCCCCTGTACTTTTCCCTCTTCTTTTCTCAAGCAAAAGAAGTTTTGCTCCATAGCCACCACAGCTGGTAATGTGTTGAGTCTCAACTGAAGCCAGCAAGTCTCAGAGGCTCATCAAGGCCCTAGCTGTAGTACCTAGGTATCATTGTTGGTTATTCAAGGCCTAGGGGCTCTTCATTTAGTAGGTTATAAATGCTGGCAGGACTGGGTCCTTTTCTTCTGGGACAGAAGTGGCTTCCCTTCTGTCCCAGAGTGTGTCTATAAGTGTCCTCTGGCCGCTAGGTCCTGGAATAGGGGCCTCATTACTCTGACTGGTGCCCTGTCTTACTGTGCCTGAGCTGGGTAGGCATGATGCAAGACAACATCCTCCCCACTCTTTCTTCTCCTCTCTTCAAGTGGAAAAAGAAATCTCTTTTGGAGCCCTGAACTCTTCTTCCTGGGGTCAGTGGAGGGGTGATGCCAGCACTCCCTTACCTTCCCCAGCTAGTGTCTTAGTAGGTCTCATGCCCTCCTCGGTCCACTCTCTCTGGGTCCAGTTTAGCCCCAGGTCTCATCTAACAGTTGCAGTCCCTATGGCCTAGATTCCCTTTAAGTTGACTTAGAGACCAAGAGCACTTTGGACCACAGTGGAGAAGCTTGTGGGAACTCAAGTTCCGACTGCTGGAATTGGTGATTCTCCTCTGGCTAGGGCTGCTTTAAATGCTCCCTCCTTGGGCAGGCATTAGCTGAGTTTGGTCTAGTTTTCCTTTCTGCTCTAACAGGGCAGCACCGAGTTCAGTGATTCACAATTTCTGTATTCTCCCTCTTCCAGCACCCAGAGAGACCCTGCATCAAGCTGCCACTGCTAGGTGGTGGGGTGAGGGTGATTGTCTATAATTCAAGAGACTGTTTTGTTCTATTTCTTCAGTGCCCCTTTCAGCAATACAGAGTTAAATCTCAGTATTATGAGGCCTCACCTGATTTTTGGTTCTTATGAATGTGTTTTTTATTTTCTGTGTAAACAGTGTTAAATTGATGGTCTTGTGCATGGGATGATCTGTGGAGTCTTTTATTCTGCCATCTTTCTCCTAAGATTAAAATTCAGCATCCATACAATTAGTATATTTCTTTCTTTTCACAAATTACATAGACTTTTGTGGTTTGTTTCTCCTGAAATTAGTTTTGACATCATTCTTTTTAAGTTGTTTTTATTTTTAATTTTTGTAGGTACATACCAGGTTTATGTATTTATGTTTATGGGACATGTGAGATATTTTGGTACAGATATATAACACATAATAATTACACCATGGAGAATGGAATATCCATCACTGAAGCATTTATTTTTTGTGTTACAAACAATCCAATCAAAGTCTTTTAGTTATTTTTAAATTTACAATGAAAGTATTATTAACTACAATCACTCTGTTGTGTTATCAAATATGAGGTCTTTTCATTCTTTCTAATTATTGCTTTCTACCCACTAACCATCTCCAAATTCTCCCTACCCCTCCACTACCCTTCCCAGCTTACCCTTCTGGTAAGCATCTATTTCCATTAGTTCAGTTGTTTAGATTTTTAGATCCCACAAACGAGAACATGCAGTGTTTGTGTTTCTGTGCCTGGTATATTTCACTTAAGATAAGGATCTTCAGTTCCATTCATATTGCTGCAATGACAATATCTCATTCTTTTTTCTGGTTGAATAGTACTCCATTGTATGGAGTATGTTGAATAGTACTCCAAAATGTAGTACTCCATTTTCCTTATCTGTTCATCTGCTGATGGACACTTAGGTTGCTTTCATATCTTGGCTATTGTGAATACAGCGGCAAAAAACATGGAATTGCAGATATGTTTTCAATATACTGATTTCCTTTTTTGGGAGAAGGGGGTATACACCCAGCAGTAGGATTGCTGGATAATATGGTAGCTCTATTTTTAGTTTATTGAGAAACCTTAAAATTATTTTTCATAGTGGTTATACTAATTAACATTTTCACCAACAGTGTACAAGTGTTTCCTTATTCCCACATTCTTTCCAGCTTTTATTATTGGTTGACTTATAGATAAAAGCCATTTTAACAGGGGTGATTTAATATCTCTTTGTAATATTGATTTGCATTTCTGTGATGATCAATGATGGGGAGCACCTTTTTCATATGCCTGTTTGCCATTTTTATGTCTTCTTTTGAGAAATGTATATCCAAATATTTTGCCCATTTTTTTATTGGATTGTTAGATCTCTTCCTATGTAATTTTTTGACCTCCTTAAATATTCTTGCTCTTAATCCTCTGTCAGAAGGATAGTTTGCAGATGTTTTCTCTCTTTCTGTGGGTATTCTCATCACTTTGTTAATGGTTTCCTTTGCTTTGCAGAAGCATTTTAACTTGATGTGATCTCATTTAACCATATTTGTTTTGTTTTCGTGTGCTTGTGGGATACTGCTCAAGAAATTTTTGCCCAAATCAGTGTTTTGGAGAGTTTCCCGAGGATATAATTTTAGTAGTTTTATAATTTGAGGTCTTAGATTCGTGTCTTTAATACATTTTGCTTTAATTTTTTAAGGTGAGAGATGGGGATCAAGTTTTATTTTTCTGCTTATGGATACCCAGTTTTCTTAGCAACATGTATTGAAAATACTGTCTTCTCCCCAATGAATACTCTTAGTGCCTTTGTCAAAAATTAGTTCACTGTAGGTCTGTGGATTAGTTTATGGGTTCTCTATTCTTTTCTACAGGTCTATGTGTGTATTATTTTATGCCAGTCCCATGTCATTTGTTTTCTACACCCCTGTATTATAATTTGAAGTTGAATTATGTGATTCCTCTGTTTGTTTTTTGGTTCTTTTTGTTTGTTTGTTTGTTTGTTTTGTTTTTTTCCTTCTTGCTCAGAATAACTTTGGCTCTTCTGGGTCTTTTTTCATTGTTTGTGAATTTTAGGATATTTTTCCCTATTTCTATGAAAAATGTCACTGGTATTATTATTATTATTATTTTGAGACAGAGTCTCTCTCTGTCACCCAGGCTTGAGTGCAGTGGCACTATCTTGGCTCACTGCAACCTCTGTCTCCCAGGTTCAAACAATTCTCTTGCCTCAGCCTCCCCAGTAGCTGGGACTACCTCCCCCGGCCTAATTTTTGTATTTTTAGTAGAGACGGGGTTTCACCATGTTAGCCAGGATGGTCTCCATCTGCTGACCTCATGATCTGCCCGCCTCGGCCTCCCAAAGTGCTGGGATTACAGGTGTGAGCCACCACGCCCAGCCATCACTGGTATTTTAATAGAGATTGCATTGAATCTGCAGATTGCTTTTAATAGTGTAGGCATTTTAAAAATATTGATACATCCAATCCATGAACATGGAATACATTTCCATTTTTTGTGTGTGCTCATCAATTTCTTTCATCAGCATTTTATTGTAGAGATCCTTCACTTCTTTGGTTAATTCTTAGGTATTTAATTTAGTTGTAGTTATTGTAAATGTGATTATTATTTTTTATTCTTTTTTAGATTGTTCACTGTTGGGATATAGAATTGTTGCTTATTTTTGTATGTTGATTTTATATCTTTCAAATTAACTGAATATGTTTATGAGTTCTAATAGTTTTCTTAGTGGAGTTGTAGGATTTTCCAAGTATAAAATTATATCATCATCCAATAAAGATAATTTGACTTATTCTTTTTCAATGTAGATGCCCTTTATTTTTTTCTCTTGTCTGATTTCTCTAGTTATGACTTCCAGTACTATGTTGAATTACATTGGTGAAAGTAGGCATCCTTGTCATGATCCAGATCTAAGAGGAGGGATTTCAATTTTTCCACATTCAGAATAATACTACATGTGGGTCTGACATATGTGGCTTGTATTTTGTTCAGGTATTCTCCTTCTATATCCTGTGTCTTGAGAACTACATTGCTTTTATCATGAAGCAATGTAGAACTTTATCCCATGTGTTTTTAGTATCAATTGAAATGATTATATGGTTTTTGTTCCTTATTATGTTTTTATGATGTATCACATTGATTGATAACATATGTTGAACCACACTTGCATCACTGGGATAACTATCACTTGGTCATGATGATTCATATCTTTAATGTACTGTTGAATTCAGTTTGGTAATGTTTTGTTGGGGATTTTTTGCATCGCTATTCATCACAGATATTGGCCGGCAGTTTTCTTTTTTTGATGTGTGTTTGGTTTTGGTATCAGCATAATATTGGCCTCATAGAATAAGTTTGGAAGTATTCCCTCCTCCTCAGTTTTATGGAATTGTTTGTGTAGAATTAATATTAATTCTTTCAATTATTGGTAAAGTAATTAGACCCTGGACTTTTATGGACTGGAAGACTTTTTATTATGGCTTTAATCCCGTTATTTGTTATTGGTCTGCTCAGGTTTTGAACTTCTTCACAGTTCAATCTTGGTAGACTGTGTGTGTCTAGAAGTTGCTCAGAGTAGCCAGTAATGATGTTTTGAATTTCTGTGGTATCTGTTATAATGTCTCATTTTTCCTCTCTGATTTTTATTTGGGTGTTCTCTTTTTGTCTTAGACTAGCTAGTTTTGTCAATTTTATGATTTTACAAAACCTACTTTTGTTTCATTGATCTTTTGTACTTTTTCCGTTATTTCAAATTTATTTATTTCAACTCCTTTATTTTTTATTATTTTAATAAAAACTCTACACTTTAACTACACCCCCACTTTATAACATTTTTTGTTTTCCTTTATGTCTTATTGTACTATGTCATGAAAAGTTGCTGTAGTTATTATTTTTGACTTTTTAATCATTTAGTCTTTCCACTTAAGTCAAGAGAAGTTTACACACTACAGTTTCAGTGTTATATTATTCTGTTTTTTTCTGTGTACTTGCTATTAACAGTTTTGTGCCTTCAGATGATTTCTTGCTCATTAACATTCATTTCCTCCGGATTTAAGAACTTCTTTAGAATTTCTTGTGGGCAGACCTGTTGTTGATAAAATCCCTCAGCTTGTGTTTGTCTAAGAAGGTCTTTCTCCTTCATGCTTAAAGGATATATATGTTTTTTTTTTTTTTCAAGGTATAGTGTTCTAGTGCAATAGTTTTTTATCCCTCTGTACTTTATGTTACGGTGCTTCCTCCTTGCTTATAAGGTTTCCGTTGAAAAGTCTGCAGTCTGATGTATCGGAGCTCCATTCTGTGTTATTTGTTTCTTTCGTCTTGTTGCTTTTAGGATCCTTTTCTATCCTTGACTTTTGCAAGTTTCGTTATTAATTGTGTGAAGTAGTGTTCTTTGAGTTAAATCTGCTTGGTATTACAAAATCTTCTTGTACTTGAATTTCAATATCTTTAGGTTTGGGAAGTTATCTGTTATTAAACTTTTCACCTTTATTTCTTTCTCTACCTCTTCTTTAAGACAAGTAACTCTTAGATTTGCACTTTTGAGGCTGTTTACTATGTCTTCTAGTCATGCTTCATTGTTTTTTATTCCTGTTTTTGTCTCCTCTGCATGTTTTCAAATACTCTGCCTGCAAGCTCACTAATTTTTCGTCTGCTTGATTAATTCTGCTACTAAGAGACTCTGATGCATTTTCTGCCATGTTATTTGCATTTTTCAACTCTCAAATTTCTGTTTGATTGTTTTTAATTATTTCAATCTCTGTTAAATTTACCTGATAAAATTCTGAATTCCTTCATAGTGTTATTTTGAATTTCTTTAAGTTTCCTCAACATAGGTATGTTGAATTCTTTGTCTGAAAAGTTATATATTTCTGTTTCTCCTGGATTGGTCAGTGGTGCCTCATTTAGTTCATTTGGTGAGGTCAAGATTTCCTATTGGGTGTTAGTGCTTGTAGGTATTAATTGGTTCCTGGGCATTGAAGAGTTGTATGTTTATTTTAGTCTTCACAGTCTGGCCTTGTTAATACCTGCTCTTCTTGGGAAGGCTTTTATGTATTCAAAGGGACTTGGGCCCCAAGCCCAGTAAAACTAGCTATTGCAGAATCATAGAGGTACCACCTGGGTGGTCTTGAATAATATGTGGAAGAATTCTTTGGATTTCCAAGAAGAGACTCTTTTTTGTGCTTATGTTCTCCTAAAGAAGTAGAGTCTCTCTGAGCTGAGCCACCTGATACTGGAGATGTGATAATACAAGCACCCTTGTAGCCACCACAACAGAGACTGTGGTTGGTTAGAGCTGAAGCTAGCACAGCACTGAGCCTTACCCAAGGCCCTTACTTTCAAATCTCATTTTGAATTTTAGCTCCCACAAATAATCCTCACGAGTTGTGAGAGGAACCCAGTGGGAGGTAATTGGATTATGGGGTTGGATTTTTTCCATGCTTTTCTCATGATAAGGAATAACTCTTAGGAGATCTGATGGTTTCATAAGGGCAGTTTCCCTGCACACGCTCTTGCTTGCATCCATGTAAGACATGCCTTTTCTCCTCCTTTGCCTTTTGCCGTGATTGTGAGACCTTCCCAGTCATGTGAAACTGTGAGTCCATTGAGCCTTTTGTTCTTTATAAATTACCCTGTCTCAGGTATTTCTTCATAATAGTATAGAAATGGACTAATACAGTAAACTGGTACTGGTAGAGTGGGGTACTGTTATAAGGATACCCGAAAACGTGGAAGCAACTTTGGAACTGAGTAACAGAAAGCAGTGGAAACAGTTTGGAGGGCTCAGAAGAAGACAGGAAAATGTGGATAAGTTTGGAACTCCCTAGAGACTCTAAGGGATCAGAAGACAGGAAGATGTGGGAAAGTTTGGAACTTCCTAGAGAAGTGTTGAATGGCTTTGACCAAAATGCTAACAGTGATATGGACAATAAAATCCAGGCTGAGGTGGTCTCAGATGGAGATGACAAATTTATTGGGAACTGGAGCAAAGGTTACTGTTGCTATGAAAATAGGCTGGTGGCATTTTGACCCAGCCCTAGAGACCTGTGGAATTTTGAACTTGAGAGAAATAATTTAGAGTATCTGGGAGAATAAATTTCTAAGCAGTAAAATGTTCAAGAGGAAGCATAGCATAAAAGTTTGAAAAATTTGTAGCCTGATGATGCAGTAGAAAAGAAAAACCCATTTCCTGGAGAGAAATTCAAAATGGCAGAAGAAATTTGCATGAGTAATGAGAAGCCAAATGCTAATTGCCAAGGCAATGGGAAAAATGTCTTCAGGGCCTGTCACAGACCTTCGTGGCAGCCCCTCCCATTACAGACCCAAGGGCCTAAGAGGAAGAAGTGGTTTCCTGGGCTGGATCCAGGGCCCCCCTGCTGTTAGCAGCCTCAGAACTTGATGCCCTGCATCCCAGCTATTCCAGCCATGGCTAAATGGGGCCAAGGTACAGCTTAGGCTGTGGCTTCAGAGGGTACAAGACCCACACCTAGGCAGCTTCAACATGGTGTTGAGCCTGCTGGTGCATAGAATTCAATTAATTGAGGTTTGGGGAACCTCCACATAGATTTCAGAGGATGTATGGAAAGACCTGGATATCTAGGCAGAAATTTGCTGCAAAGATGGGACCCTCATGGAGAACCTCTGCTAGGTCAGTTCAGAAGGAAAATGTGGGTTTGGAGCCCCCACACAGAGTCCCCACTGGGGCACTGCCTAATGGAACTGTGAAAAGAAGCCCACCATCCTCCAGACCCCAGAATGGTAGATCCTTGGACAGCTTGCACCGTGTGCCTGGAAAAGCCATAGACACACAGTGCCAGCCTGTGAAAGCAGCCAGAAGGGGAGATGTATCTTGCAAAGCCACAGAGGCAGAACTGCCCAAGGCCATGGCCTTTTGCATCAGTGTGACCTGATTGTGAGACATGGAGTCAAAGGAGATCATTTTGGAGCCTTACAATTTGACTGCCCCACTGGATTTTGGACTCACATGGGGACTGTAGCCCCTTCATTTTTCCAATTTCCTCCATTTGCAATGGTTGTATCTACCCAACGCCTCTACCCCCATTGTGTCTACAAAGTAACTAACTTGCTTTTGATTTTACAGGCTTATAGATGGAAGGGATTTGCCTGGTCTCAGATGGGATTTTGGATTGTGGACATTTGAATGAATGCTGGAATGAGTTAAGACACTGGAGGACTGTTGGAAGGGCAAAATTCTGTCTTGAATTGTGAGAACATGAGATTTGGGAGAGGCCAGTGGCAGGATAATATGGTTTGGCTGTGTTCCCACCCAAATCTCATCTTGAATTGTACCTCCCATAGTCCCTGCATGTTTTGGGAGGGACCCAGTGGGAGGTAATTGAAACATGGGAATGGATTTTTCCTGTGCTGTTCTTGTGATACTGAATAAGTCTCAGGAGATCTGATGGTTTTACAAGGCTAGTTCCCCTGCACACACTCTTGCCTACCACCATGAAAGATGTGTCTTTTTTCTTACTTCAATTTCTGCCATGATTTTGAGGACTCCCCAGCCATGTGGAACTGTGATTCCATTGAAACTTTTTTCTTTATAAATTACCCATTCTTTGGTGTTTCTTCATAGTAGTATGAAAATGAACTAATACAATTTGTTAAGTGTTTTTCAAGATCTAGAGCCTGTAATGGGGGCCTCATGACTCTACCTTGTGCCCTGTCTTACTGTGGCTGACTTGGTATTCAAGACACAAGACAAAGCCCACTTTACTCTTTGCTCTTCTCTCGTTAAGCAAAAAGGAATGAGTCACATTCATGGCTGTGAGCTGCACTGTCTGAAGTTGTGGAAGGGATGTTCCAAATACACCCTTAGCTGCATCATTTGGTTTCTCCTAACATCATGTGCCACCGTACTTCATTGGCTCTAAGCCTGGCTTAGAACTAAGGGTTGTTTAAAAATTGAAGTCCTTGTGTCCTAGACTGCCTTTCAAGTTTACCTAGGATGCCAGAGAACTTTAGCCTGTAGTGGTGAGTCTTGCTGAGAATCTCAAATTCTGACCACTGGGATGGGTGATTACTCCCTGGCTACCGTGTGTGTGCTGACTGAGCCCAGCATAACTATTTTCTCCACTGTGACAAGGCGACATTGAGTTCAGTGCAAAGTTCCCCATTTTCTGTACTCTTTCTTCCCCAAGGGCACAGATTCTCTCTCTGTATAGCTCAGCTACTGCCAGTGGACAGAGCAGGGGAGGCATTGGACAGTCAAGGTTGTCTTTCCTCCCCTTTGCAATGCCTTTTTCAGTCATATGAAGTTAAAACCAGGTATTTGGATTGCTCACTTGAATTTTGATTCTAATGATGGTGGTTTTCTGTGTGCAGATCTTTGTTAAAATTAGTGTTCCAGTGCAAATGATGAATGACATGGGCTTCTGTTCTGCTATCTTGCTTGAACCACTCATCTCATCCTTCTGTTTCGATTTCTGGTTTTTTGTTTTTGTTTTTGTTTTTTTGATTCTGGACAATTTCATAAATCCACCAGCAGCTGTGCCACAATGCAGAGGTCACAATTTATACCATTGTAAAAATGCAAGATTTTCAAGCAGCTGTTTATGTTTCAATATTAATGTATATTTGGAAACAGCTTTTATGATTTGGTAAAATGTTAAAATTTTCCTTTATAGCACTTTTACCTTGTCGTGCATACTTCGAAATTGTTTTGCTATTTTGGAAATGGTAGCACCTAAATTTAGGTGAAACTGGTTATTCATCATTGCTGATATTTCTCTTGACTTATGACAATAACAATTACTTTTCAAAAACACAGTTTAACAACTTTAAAAATCGTATCTTGACAGTTTGAGGTGCATGCAATGTTATAAATTGCTGGTTCTTATTAACATGAAGTAAACACACTCTGTCTTATCTCCCATAGATCAGATTACAACTAAAATCTCTGGACAAAATACTGAAAGCAATTATTGAAAATCGTAAAAAATAAGAATAAGGACAGGCAGACTGGATAGAAATATGAAAATTGTATGATTATATGGGAGTAAGTTACCTGTGTTTTTGTTTTGTTAAGTTTTATTTTTGTTTTGACTAGCTTTCATCTCTCATATTGTCCAGTGCAGACTACCATATCTCCCAAAATGACAATAAAGAATGAACAGAAAAAGCACAGACTAAAGCAGTTTGTCTTTAGTAAGAAAATTATACATGGTGTCCCATTGTGTTTTGTTTTATTTTTATTAACTTCCTCGAACTCCCTCAAGTGAGCCCCAGTAATGAAGGTGAAGCAGCAGCAGGGTGGTGGTGGGCATGAAAGCACTAAAGATTCTATCTTGCTGCTTTTCCCACAAATGTATGTATTTCCAGAAGATGTGTGACAGCTGTGAGAGGAAATATCCTTGGCTTTTTAATCAGACCATCAAGAAATCTATTCATTGAAAACCAGATAGTTTGAGGGAAATCACTGACAAAAAAAGGAATGAGAGGAATAGATACATTAAATATGTATATAATGTCCTGAACTTGTCTTTACATTGAACATGCATAGAAATAACTAGAATGAACATAGCAAAACGTTGAGAACTAAAGTACAGTATACACGACTTGTTCCAGACTAGTCGCAGAGTGGGATAAACACAGGACAAATCAGAAGATCAGTGAAAAAAACCTTTAAAATTAAACACATATTTAAAACACAACCCACAGAAGGGAGTCAGGACTTGTGATTTGAACCTAAACAGTTTGACTACTATATAAAACAACAAAAACAAACAAACAAAATCAACATTTTCCAGAAAATTTAATATGATACAGAGTCTCCTAACATAATATTTAACATGTCCAAGATACAATTTCAGATTATTTGACATATAAAAAACAACAACAACAACAACAAAAACTCCCTTGGGACAAGGCAATTATCAGACACCAAACTTGATGTTTAGAAATGTAATTGCATTAAATAAAATAAAACAGTGAAGAAAGAGAACCAAATAGAAATTTTAGTGCTAAAAAGTACCCCCAAATTATAAGAGAGATGTGATAACAGAATGGCATAACAGAAAATAGACTCAGTAAATTTCCAGAAAGCTCCATAGAAATTATTCTATATGAAGATCAAAAATTAAGATAGATTTAAAAATTATGAACAAAGCCTCAGGGATCTATGTTATAATGTCAAAAATTTAACATTTATATATTTTGATTTTGATTATTATATAAAGAGAGAAGCAAGAGACTCTTGTAAAAGAATATTTAAAGATATACCTGACAATTTCTCAATTTTTCTGAAATGTATACATTTACAGGTCCAATAAGCTCAGCAAACCATAAGAAGGTTAAGCTCAGCAAACCATAAGAAGGTTAAACACACAGGAAGCTATGCACAAACACATCATAGTCAAATAAGTTAAAGATTTAAAAAAATCTTGAGAGAAGCCTAAGAAGCACAGTACACATGTGCAAAGTAGAATTTTATTGAAAATTTCTCATCAGACACCAGGAAGATGAGAAAATGGTAGACTAACATTTATAGAGTGCTTCAAGAAAAGAGCTGTCAACAAAGAATTCTATCTTCGCAAAACATATTATTCGAGACATTGAGAAAAAACATATTCCTTGTAAAGAAAAGTCAAAAGAGAGAAGCTGTAGCTATACTAATATCTGATAAAATATACTCTATTTGTCCATTTCTGCTTTTGTTGCAATTTCTTTTGGCATCTTTGTCATGATATCTTTGTCTGTGCCTATGTCCTGAATGGCATTGACTAGGTTGTTTTCCAGGAATTGAATAGTTTTGCGTTTTAAGCCATCTTGAGTTAATTTTTGTATGTGGTGTAAAGAAGGGGTCCAGTTTAAATCTTCTGCATATGGCTTGTGAGATAATCATTTACTGGTTGCTTGTTTTTGTCAGGTTTGTCAAAGATAAGATAGTTGTAAGTGTGTGGTCAAATACCTGGGTCCTCTATTCTGTTCTATTGGTCTATGTGTCTGTTTTTGTACCAGTACTATGCTGTTTTGGTTACTGTAGCCCTATAGTATAGTTTGAAGCCAGGTAGGATCATGCCACCAGCTTTGGTAATTTGCTTAGGGTTGTCTTGGTTATATGGGCTCTTTGTTGTTTGCATATGAATTTTAAAATAGTTTTCTTCTAGTTCTGTGAAAAATCTCAATGGTAGTTTAATAGGCATAGCATTAAATCTATGAATTGCTTTGGGCAGAATGACCATTTCAAGGATTTTGATTCTTCCTTTCCAATAGCACCCAATGTTTTTCCATTTGCTTATGTCCTCTCTGATTTCTTAGGTCAGTGGTGTAGTTCTCTTTGTAGAGATCTTTCTCCTCCCTGGTCAGTTGTATTCCTAGGTATTCTATTCTTTTTGTGGCAATTGTGAATGGGAGTTCATTTCTGATTTGGCTCTTGGCTTGCCTGTTGTTAGTGTATAGAAATGCTAGTGAGTGTGCCCATTAATGATAGACTGGATAGAGAAAATATGGTACATATACATCAAGGAATACTATGCAGCCATAAAAAAATGAGATCATGTCCTTTGCATGGACATGGATGGAACTGGAGACCAGTATCTTTAGCAAACACAAGAAAAGGACAGAAAACCAAATTCCACATGTTCTCCCTTATATATGTGAGTTAAAAGATGATAAAACATGAACACACAGAGGGGGACATACACACTGGGGCCTTTTGGATGGGGAAGGGTGGGAGAGGGGAGAGGATCAGAAAAAATAACTGATGGGTACTGTTATGGTTTGACTGTGACCCCACCCACACCTCATCTTGAATTGTAGCTCCTGTAATTCCCATGGGTTGTGAAAGGAGCATGGTGGGAGAAAACTGAATCATAGGGGCAGGCCTTTCCATGCTATTCTCATCATAGTGAATAAGTCTCATGAGATCCAATGGTTTTATAAAGGGGAGTTTCCCTGCTCAAGTCACCTTCTCTTCTCTGCTGCTACGTGAGATGTGCCTTTCACCTTCTGCAAGGGTTGTGAGGCCTCCACAGCCACATAGAACTTTGAGTCCATTGAATCTGTTTCTTTTGTAAATTGCCCAGTCTCAGGTATGTCATTATCAGCAGCATGAAAACGGACTAATACAGAAAAGTGGTACCAGTAGTGGGGTGCTGCTGTAAAGATACCAGAAGATGTGGAAGCGAATTTGTAACTATGTAACAGGCAGATGTTGGAACAGTTTGGAGGGCTCAGAAGAAGACAGAAAAATGTGGGAAAGTTTGGAACTTCCTAGAGGCTTGTTGAATGGCTTTGACAAAATGTTGATAATGATATAGACAATGAAATCCAGGCTGAGGTGGTCTCAGATGGAAATGAAGAAATTGTTGGAAACTAGGATCAGTATGATCCTGAAGACAAAGCAGAATGAAAGCAATGGCTATCAAGAGGTAGAAGTATTCCAGTCAAAGCAAAAGTGAACAGGTCGAGAAAAGGTAATGGCAACAGATTTTTAAGATGGTCAAGGCATTTTGCTTGTTAACTTTCTGGAGGGTCAAAGAATGATAACATTTGCTTATTATGAGAGTGATTTGAGAAAGGTAGCCAAATGTTTAGGAGAAAACCACCGGGGAAAGCTACACCAGAGAGTTCTCTATCACAATTCGTATGCTTATTCTCATCCAATACGGATTTTTTTATGAGAGTTTCAATGGAAAATTATTAGGCATCCATCATACAGTCTTGATTTGGCACCATCTGACTTACTTTTGTTTCCTAATCTTAAAAAACTGTAAAGGGTATAAATTTTTCCCAGTTAATAATGTAAAGAAAGGCTGCACTGACATGGCTAAATTCCCAAAACCTTTAAGGTGGAATGAATTCACCGAAATCATTGTTTACTAAACTGTTTGGAACTTGATGAAGCTTACATTGAGAAATAAAATTTATGCTTTATATTTGTATTTTAAAATATCATTTTCCATGACCTTTTGAAGTCCCCTTTTATGCATTTATACATATATAAATAAATATATGTATATTTGAAGCCTGGAGCAACTGCTAAAGAAAATGTGCAAATAAATAGAGTTACAAAGCCAGTATACAAATAATACAAATAATCTAAAGATGGAGAAGCAGGATATGCAAAAATAAAACAAATGACGAAATAGTAGGTCTAAGTACAAACATATAAGTCATTACCTAAAATGTAAACGACCTAAGCACACCATTTAAAAGACAAAGATTGTGAGGATTAAAAAACAAAACAAGACTAACAATGTGTGCTGCCTGCAAGAAACCCACATAAAATACAATGATTAAAAGGATGAAAAGTGGTATGTCACGTAAACACTAATTAAAAACAACAACCTTGGGATGAGGGATGTTATATAAAAATAAAATTATTCACTCACCAAGGAGGCATATCAGTCCTAAATATGCTTTCACCTAACAAGGGAACATCAGAATCCATGAAATAAAAGCAGACAGAATTAAAGGAAAACTAGACAAATCCACAATTATACTTAGAAAATTTAACAACCACTTCTTAGTTATCAGTAATATCAGCAGATAGAAAATCAGCAAGACTATAGAACACCTCAACAACACTATCAGTCAACATAACGTAACTGATATTATAGAACATGCTACTTAACAACAGAAAATCCTGTTTACAAGTGCACATAGAACATATGCAAAGATGTATCATATTCTGAGTCACATAACAAAACTTATAAATTTTATAATAATTAAAGTCACAAATAGTATGCTCCCTGAACACAGTGGAGTTGTCAGAGATCAATTTTAGGAACTTATTTGGAAAATACCACATATTTGTAAATTAAAAAATTTGCACTTCTAAATTAAATAACACATTGATCAAAAAGGAAGTATTTTAGTGAGTACAGGGTTTTATTTTGGAATGACGTAAATGCTTTGAAACAATATAAAGTAAGTACACATACACATCATTGGAGTACTGCTAAATGTAATTGATTTTTGCACTTTAAAATTTTTAGTGGGTTTTTTACTTCAATTTTTAAAGTTTAATTTTAAAAGGAAGTGAAAATATTAGAAGACTTTTTAATAAAGTAAAATAAAAATTAAATTACCATTATTTGACAATATTAGAAAATAATTAAGTTCTCAAATCAATAGTTTAAAATTTGTGTTTTAACAAACTAGAAAAGAGAGAATAAACTGATCCAAACTAAGAAGAAGAAAGAGTATAATAAAGGTAAAAGTAGAATTCAATCCAAAAGTTATTTCTTTGTAAAGATCCAGGCCAGGTGTCGTGGCTCACACCTGTAATCCCAACACTTTGGGAGGCCGACGCGGGTGGATCATGAGGTCAGGAGATTGAGACCATCATGGCCAACATGGTGAAGCCCCGTCTCTACTAAAAATACAAAAATTAGCTGGGTATGGTGGCATGCGCCTGTATTCCCAGCTACTTGGGAGTCTGAGGCAGGAGAATCTCTTGAACCTGGTAGGTGGAGATCACACTGAGCTGAGATCCTGCCACTGCACTTCAGCCTGGCAACAGAGTAAGACTCCATCTAAAAAAAAAAAAAAAAAAAAAATTGAAAATATTAAGACTAACCAAGAAAAAAATAATAGCATAAGAAACTAGGCCCTGTATCAATAAATATAAATATAGACACATACACACGTTTATATATATATTAGTTAAATGTGGTAATTCACACCTATAGTCTCATCTACTTGGAAGGCTTGGGCAGGAGAATCATTTGAGCCTAGGACTTCAAGATGCAGTGAGCTATGACTGCACTCCTGCATGCCAGGGTGGGTTACAAAGAAAGACCTCAAATCTAAAAGAAAAAAGAAAGAATGAATGAATGAAAGAGGGAATATCACAACAGGCAACAGACCTCACATGCATAAAAAGATTAAGAAATTCTATGAAAAACTTGCAAACAAATTTTAAAACTTTTATGAAAAGGAAACATTTCTTGAAATGCACAAACCATCAAAGCTCATGCAAGGAGAAATAGATAAATCTTATAGTTGTGAAACTATTTTAAAAGTTAAATGTATATTTAGAAACCTTCCAGAACATTTAACTGCAGACCCAGATGGCTTCACTGACAAATTTTACCCACTCTTTAAGGAAGAAATAGCATGTATTCTGCATAGTTTCTTTCAGCAAATAAGAGAGGGAACCCTTTCCAACTCATTTAAGAGAAAAAAATACCATTTTTTGCATATCCAGATTAAAACATTACTATTTAAATAATACAAATGAATAAACCTCATAAAAATAGGTGCAAAAATCTTCAAAAAATAGGAAATCAAATGTAGCAAAATGTAAAGAAAATGACACACCAAGTCAAAGTGGGATTTATCTTAGGAATGTAAGTCTAGTTCAATATTTGAGAATAAATCAATGCAATACACACTATAAACAAACTAAATGTAAAAATTATATAATTATGTCAAATGATGCAGAAAAGAGCATTGTTTAAAAATTCAACATCTATTCATGCTAAAAATGCAACAAGCCAGGAAAACAAGAAAACATATTCAACATCATTAAGGGCATTTACAAAAATTATGCATCATACTGTATGTGGGAGGCTGAATGTTTTCTTGCTAAGATTCAGAACAAGGCAAAGTACTCCACTCCCATAATTTCTATTCAACCAAGCCCTGGAAGCTGTAGGCAGTGCAATAAAACACAAAGGAGAAGTGAAAGGCTTACATCTTGGAAAAAAAGAAGTAAAATTGTTCCTAATTAGCTCCTAAAACTAACAGGTGCATTTAGAAAGAACACAAAATACAAGCTGAATGCATAAAAATCAATCTTATTTCTGTATAATAGAAACAAAAATTAGATATGCTAATCTAAAACACAGTGTCATTTATAATTATGCCACAAAGTACTTTGGTATAAATATAAAAAAGTGCTTAATCTGTATTTATAAAACTATGAAATAAGTCAACTAGTACCTAAATAAATAGATCTATATTCACGGAAGAAATACTCAATATAGTTAAGGTGTTGAACCCTCCCAAACTGATCCATACATTTATTAAAATTTCACAATTCTAGTTAAAGTTATTTTTAGCTATAGAGAAACTGATTTTAAAACTTATATGAATAGGCAAAGGAGCTAGAATAGAATTGGAAAGAAAAGCAAATTGGAAAAACTAGTAAAAAGTTGGAAGACCCATAGTACCTGATTTAAGACATACTATTAAGCTACAATCATCAAGATTGTGTTGTTTTGTAAAAAGATAGAAATGTGGATCAATAAGACAGGACAGAGAGTCAAGTAATAGGCCCACAAAAATATAGTTGATTGAGTCTGACAAAGATGCAAAGGCAGCTTGATAAAACAAGAGAATTCTTTGAAAACAATTTCTAGAATAATTGGACATCCATATGAAGAATATATTTAGACACATACCTTATACCTCATAAAAAGTATCTAAAAATTGATTGCAGACTTAAAATCATAAATCTGTAAAAGTTATAGGATAAAACAGAGAAAATGTATTCTTATACTTGAGATAGAAAAATAGTTCTTAGATGTGACATAAACAAATACAATTTATAAAACAAAACAATGGATAGTTTGGACCACATCCAAGTGTAAAAGTTTTGCTCTGCAAAAGACATTGTTAAGAGAATTACATGCACCATCCCAAGACTGAACCAGGAAGAACTTGAATCCCTGAATAGACCAATAATTAGTTCTGAAATTCAGGCAGTATTAAATAGCCTACCAACCAAAAATATTCCAGGACCACACGGAATAACAACTGAATTCTACCAGAGGTACAAAGAAGAGCTGGTACCATTTCTACTGAAACTATTCCAAACAATTGAAAAGGAGAGACTCCTCCCTAACTCATTTTATGAGTCCAGCATTATAGTGATACCAAAACCTGACAGAAATACAACAAAAAAAGAAAACTTCAGGCCAATATCCCTGTTGAACATCAATGCAAAAATCCTCAATAAATTACTGGCAAACCAAATCCAGCAGCACATCAAAATGCTTATCCACCACGATCAATTTGGCTTCATCCCTGGGATGCAAGGTTGGTTTAGCATATGCACATCAATAAATGTAATTCCTCACATAAAAAAAATAAAGACAAAAAACACATGATTATCTCAATACAAGCAGAAAAGCCTTTGCAAAAATTCAATATCCCATCATGTTAAAAACGCTCAATAAATTAGGCATTGAAGGAACATACCTTAAAAATAATAAGAGCTATGTATGACAAACCCAAAGCCAATAGGATACTTAATGGGCAAAAGCTAGAGGCATTCCTCTTGAAAACTGGCACAAGACAAAGATGCCCTCACTCACCACTCCTGTTCAACATAGTATTGGAAGGTCTGGCCAGGGAAATCAGGCAAAATAAAAAAGTAAAGGGTATTTGAATAGGAAGAGAGGAAGTCAAATTATCTTTGTTTGTAAATGACATAATCCTATATCTAGAAAACTTTATTGTCTCAGCCCCAGAGCTGCTTAAGCTGATAAGCAACTTCAGCAACATCTCAAGATACAAAAATCAATGTACAAAAATTGCTAACATTCCTATACACAAACAATAGGCAAGCAGAGAGCCAAATTCTGAATGAACTCTGACTCACAATTGCTAAACGAAGAATAAAATATTTAGGAATACGTCTAACAAAGAAAGTGAAGAACCTCTTTAAGGAGAACTATACATCACTGCTCAAAGAAATCAGAGACAACACAAACGAATGGAAAAATATTCCATGCTCATGGATAAGACGAATCAATATCATGAAAATGGCCATACTGCCCAAAGTAATTTATAGATTCAATGTCATTCCATTAAATTACCATTGACATTCTTCATAGAATTAGAGAAAAAAAATTATTTTGAAATTTATATGGAACCAAAAAGAGCCTGAATAGCCAAGACAATCCTCAGCAAAAAGAACAAAGCTGGAGGTACCACACTACCTGATTTCAAAATATACTACAGGGATACAGTAAGCAAAACAGCATGGTACTGGCACAAAAACAAGCACACATACACCAATGAAACAAAATAGAGAACTCAGAAATAAGACCACACACCAACACTCATCTGATTTTCGATGAATCTGACAAAATCAAGGGATGGGGGAAAGGATTTCCTATTTAATAAATGGTGCTGGGAAAACTGGCTAGCCATATGCAGAAAATTGAAACTGGACCTCTTCCTTATACCGTATTCAAAAATCAACTTGAGATGGATTAAAGACTTCAATGTAAAACACAAAACCATAGAAGAAAATGTAGGCAATACCATTCAGGACTTAGGCACAGATTTCATGATGAAAACACCAAAAACAATTGCAGCAAAAGTAAAAATTGACAAGTGGGATCTAGTTAAACTAAAGAGCTTCTGCACAGCAAAAGAAACTATCATCAGAGTTAACAGACAATCTACAGAAAGGGAGAAATTTTCTGCAATCTGTCCATTTGACAAAGGTCTAACAGTCAGAATCTACAAGGAACTTCAGCACATTTACCAGAGAAAAACAAAATTAAAACACATTAAAAAGTGGACACAGGACATGAACAGACACTTCTCAAAGGAAGACATTCATGTATCCAAAAAACATGCAAAAAAGCTCAACATCACTGATCATTAGAGAAATCTGAATCCCAACCACAGTGAGATACCATCTCATAGTAGTCAGAAAGGTGATTAATAAAAATTCCAGAAACAACAGATGGTGGCAAGGTTGCAGAGAAAAAGGAATGCTTTTACACCATTGGTGGGAGTGTAAATTAGTTCAACCATTATGTAAGACAGTGTGGTGATTCCTCAGAGACCTAGAAGCAGAAATACCATTTGACCCAGCAAACCCATTACTGGATATATACCAAAAGGAATAAAAATGATTCTATTGTAAAGACAGACGCCTATGTATTCTCACTGCAACACTATTTACAATAGTAAAGACATGGAATCAGCCTTAATGCCCATCAATGACAGACTGGATTAAGAAAATGTGGTACACAAACACCATGGAATAGCATGCAGCCGGAAAAATGAATGAGATCATGTCCTTTGCAGGGACATGGATGGAACTGGAAGACGTTATCTTCAGCAAGGTAATTCAGGAACAGAAAACCAAATACGGCATGTTCTCACTTATAAATGGGAGGTAAATGATGAGAACAGAAAGACACATCATGGGGACAACATACACTGGGACCTGTCAATGGTCCACAATAGCAAACATTTACCTATGTAACAAGCCTCCACATCCTGCACATTCACCTTGGAAACTAAAATTACAGTTGAAGAAAAAAAAGACAATGAAAAAAGCAAAGTACTGAATAAAAAAAAATTGAAAATCATATAGCCTTCAAAAAACTTGTTTTTGAATATTTTCAAAACTCTCAATTCTCAGCAATATCAAAACCAGTGAGTCAATTTAAAAATGGGCAAAACATATGAGCAGATGCTTATCCAAAAATAAATTCAGATGGCAAATAAATACATAAAAAGATGCACAATGGCATTAGATTAAAACCATAATGAGACACCACTATGCATCTATTAGAATTGGGGAAATTTACAAAAATAACTAACAATCACAAGTGCTAACAAACACGCAAAATTACAGGAATGTTTATACATTGCTAGGCAGAATATAAAAGGGTACAGTTCCTATGATAAACAATTTCAAAATTTCATATGTATTTGATGATACACTTAGTGTATGACCAAGTAATCCCATTTCTAGGTATCTACCCTAGAAAATGAAAACGTCTATACAAATGTTTGTACATGAATGTTTGTAGCAGAATTTTTATAATTGCCCCAAACTAAAAACATAACTTAAATACCATGTACACAAATGTATATAACAATTTTATTAATAACTTCTAAAAACTGAAAATAAGTAAGAAATTCTTCAACAACTTAATTCATGGACAAATTGTGGTACATCCATGCAATGGAATACTATGTAGTCACAAAAAGAATTAATTCTTAATACATTTGATGTAATGGATAAATGATGCACTACCACGAAAAAAAGAAGCTTCTTTCAAAATATTACATAATATATGATTTCATTTCTTTAACATTCTGGAAAATATTTTAAAACCATACATAGTGATGGAAAACAGAGTAGTGCTTATCAGATATTAGGGATGGAGGAAGGGTTTGACCTCAGAGGGATCGCATAAGCAGATTTTTTAGGGTGAATGAAATTACTCTGTGTCAGTTTTGTCATTTGTCATTACACATATGCATGCAAGTACTAAAACTCATAGAACTTTACATTGAAATTATACAATGTATTGTATATAAATGTTTGAAAAAATTTAAAAATCTAAGTACAGAAAAGCCACTGTGTATGGTACTCATCCTATTGAGTTTGGCTGTCTAGGCAATTTGGGCAAATGATTCTACTGTGAACACCTAAAAATCTTAGACGGAATATAAAAACTATCATGTAAAATAATTGGGAGAGGATATAACAAGGCAGTGAGAAATTACAGTGCCAAGATCTGAAAGCAGAAAAAAATCAGAAAAGTGGGACAAGTTTTGGAGCCTATTTTTTCCCCTAAGAGTAATTGCTGCGTCTTATGAGGCTGTTAAGAAGCTGGAAAGCTGACCCACACTTCTAAAAATTACACATTGATTTAGATTGGGATTCAAAAGAGCTAAACTGTAGGAGAAGAGTGAATAGAAATTTGATTAGATATTTATGTAACTAAAGCTTATCCATGACTCTTTTTTATACATTTAATTATATTAGAGTAGTCTGGTTTGCTAGTGTCCCTAGCCTCTTCTGATCAATTATAATCAGTCATACGAAAACAGAAGATGACATGACAAAACACTGAGTAAAATAACAATTAATAGAAACAGTCACAGAGGGCATCCAAGTAACCGAATTATGAGAGAGAAACTTTAATATAATTATGTTCAATATGCTCAAGGAAATTAAAAACAAATCTTAAATTTTAGCAAAGAACCAGAAAATATACAAATAAAAATAGTAAAACTAAAAATCATTACAAAGGTAAAAAGCTCAGTTGATTTGTTTTGAAAACAGATAAAGCTGAAAGAGTATACCTACCAGTTTAGGTTCTAAATCCATGTGTTATAACCTACAAGAATATCCTTAAAAAAGGATAATTCTATGTTTTCACTTATAAGTGTGAGCTAAATATTAGGTACACATAGACATAAAATGAGAAACATAGACACCGGTGGCAACTAGTATGTAGAGAGAGGATGGGGTAAAGGGTTGAAAAACTACCTATTAGGTATTATGTTTACTACCTGGGTGACAGGATCAATTGTACCCCAAACCTCAACATCGCTGAATACACTGATGTAACAAACCTGCATATGTGCCCCAAATTTAAAATAAAAGATGAAAAATGCAAAGTAGGTTACATATTAAAATAAATAAATAAAGGATAATTAATAAATTTTATAAATTACAAACAGAAAATTCTTCGTCCACAGATATGAATGAGAGGAAATAATAAAAGATGTTTATGTTCATCAGGTAGAAGAAACATTATAATATAGTTTGGATCTGTGTCCCCACCCAAATAATCTCATGTTCCATTGTAATATCCAGTCTTGGACGTGGGGCCTGGTGGGAGGTGACTGGATTGTGGGGGTGTATTTCTCGTGAATGGTTTAGCACCATCCCCCTTGGTACTGTCCTTGAGATAGATAATGAGTGAGTTCTTGTGAGATCAGGTTGTTTAAAAGTGTGTGACACCTACCCCCCTCTCTTTTGCTCCTGCTTTTGCCATGTGATATGCCTGTTTTCTCTTCTCCTTCTACCATAATTTTAAGCTTCCTAGGCCTCCCAAGAAGCCATGCAGATATATGTTTAGAATTACAATGAAGACAAGTAAAAACCAAAAGCCTAATGCATGAGTAAATCTCAACCATAATGATATATGAGGTTAAATTTATACTTAGTTAAAATTTTTATATGTTCTATAAGGCAGGAAGAGAGTAAATTCAGAAGAGTTCTAAGTACTGGTGTTGTTCAGAATAACAGAAAAATATCAATTAGCATTAACCTTTAAAAATTAAGATTGAGTGTTAATACTTTTAGAGTAAACATTATAATACTAGGAAAAATTGTTTATCAAGCTTATAGAAGAAGAGTGGGATGATAGCAAAAAAATCATTCTAAAGGCAAGAAACAAGAAGCAAATTGACATAAGTCATGCAGGTAAAATTGAAAGCAAAGAGTAAAATGTTATATTTAAGTACCAACACAATAGGTCCCCCTTATCTGTGGTTATCCACTGTCAACTGCAATCCAAACATGTTAAATGGGAAATTCCAGAAATAAAGAGTTCATATGTTTTAAACTGTGTACCATTTTGAGTAACATGATGAAATCTTATGCCATCTCACTCCATTCCACCCGGGAACTGAATCATCCCTTTGTCTGGCATATCTATGGTTTAAGCTACGGTTTGTTAGTTACTTTGTAGACATCACCATTATCCAATTGAATATGGCAGTAATGCCATCCTTGTGGTTCCTTGAACAAAGCATATGGACCCTAAGAATAAAAGTAGTGATGCTGGTTATTTGGATATGACAAGCAAAAGTCATACAGTGCTTCCTTTAATGGAAAGATGAACATTCTCAAGTTACTAGGAAAAATAAAAGAAATCATATGCTGAGTTTACTAAGATTTACATAAGGATAAATCTTCCATTTGTGTAATTGTAAAGATGAAAAAAGAAATTTATGCTAGTTGTTCTATTGCACCTCAAACTGGAAATATTACAACTACAGTGCAATAGTTTATCTTGTGTTTCAATATTAAGCATGTAATATCATGTTAAAAACATAGAAATCATACAGCATATGCTCTTTGATAACAGTACAATTAAACTAGAAATCAACAACAAAATGATTGTGAAAAAAGCCCATATTTTTATATTACAAAAATAGTCTGCTAAATAGCTCATTGATCAAAGAAGAAATAACATAAAATTTAAAATATTTTAAACCGAATTTACTGAAAATACTCAGTACTGAAGTTGTAGAAGGCAGCTAAGTTCATACATAGAGGATAATTTATAGTATTAACAGATATTATAGTAAAAAGACTGAAATCAATTAGATAATACATTTCAAATAATAGACAAAAACAGCAAATTAAACCTAAGAAAGCAGAAGGGAGGAATCATAAAGGTAATAATGGAAACTATTGCAATAAAAAACAAGCACATAGAGATCATCCAAGCCAAATTTTGCTTTTTTGAAAAGACTAAAGTTGATAAATTTCTCAACAAAGGCAGGAAATATGTAATCAAGAGTGTCAGAAAAAAAAAAAAAGGGTACATCATTAGAGATTAACAGGTGTTTAAATATAAGAGAATATTATGAGAAATCTTCGTGTTAATAAATTTGTAAATTAATTAAAAAATGAGAAATTCATTGAGAAATGCAGCTTGCCAAATATGATTCAACAAAAAGAAACTTTGATATTTCTATATTTAATGAAGAAATTAAATATGTAAGTAAAATGCTTTCTACAAAAAAATTCTACCTTCAGGTTGTTTGACCAGTGAATTCCATTAAGTATAAGAAGAGGGCATCAGATAAATATTACACAAAATTTTCCAGAAAACAGAAAAAACTAAAATATTTTCCAAATAGTTTTAGGAGGTCAGCATATTATTTTGTCTAGAGCATCACAAAGTCATTATCATTTAATAAAAATACAGACATAAATTAATATAAATACACCAGTTAAGAGAATAGAGTCCTGTAAAGTGTGCTAGGAATGCCATAGAAAAAGACAAGGTGTGTGGCTTCAACAATGGACATTTATTTTCTCAGACTTCTGGGGGCGGGCAGTCCAAGATCAAGATGTCAGCAGTTTTTGTGGGATTTGTTGTTGTTGTTGTTTGTTGTTATTTTTGTTGTTGTGTTTTTTGTTTTTTGTTTTTTTTCCTGAGGCCTCTCTGGATTGCAGATGGCCTTCTTTTTGCTGTGTTCTCACATGGCATTTTCTCTGTGTGTGCGCACTGCTGATGTGTCTCCCACTTTTTATAAGGACATGGACACTTTATAATATCCTAAATGTCTATCATCAGGTGAATGGATAGATAAATTATACTATATCATAACAAGAACAATACTTATCAATAAATGAAGAAATAAACTAGTGATACATGCAAGAACATGGGTGAATCTTACAGCTGTGGTAATGAAAGAAACAAGCCAAAATACTACGGGATTTTAGAAAAGGAGAAAATTAATATGGTCTGGAATGCGTAGGCAGATGGAATTGAGCACTTCGGTACATTTCTGTTGATGCAGCTAAATAGTCGTTTGAAAATATGATGCATCTGTGAAACATGTGGATACTACTCTACATGATTTTAAAATTTTGGACAGTTTTTTTCAACTTTTATTTTGAATTCAGGAGTACAAGCACAGGTTTGTAACACTGGTAAACTTGTGTTGAGAGTTGTTGTACAGATTATTTCATCACCCAGGTGTTTAGATTAGTACCCATTAGTTATTTTTTTCTGATCATCTCCCTCCTCCCACCCTCTGAAAGGCCCCAGTGTGTGATGTTCCCATCTACGTATCCATGTGCTCTCATCAGTTAGCTTCCACTTATAAGTGAGAACAAGTGGAATTTGGTTTTCTGTTCCTCTGAGTTTGCTAAGGATAATGGCCTCCTGCTCCAACCATGTCTCTGTAAACAACATAATCTTACTTTTTATGGCTGCATAATATTCCGTGGTGTATATGTACCACATTTCCTTTACCCAGTCTTTCATTGATGGGCATTTAGGTTGATTCCATGTATTTGCTATTGTGAATAGTGCTGCAATGAACATAAGCATGCACGTGTCTGTATAATAGAATGGTTTGTATTCCTTTAGGTATATACCCAGTAATGGGATTGCTGGATAGTGTGGTATTTCTGTCTTTAAGTCTTTGAGAATTGCCACACTGTCTTCCACAGTGGTTGAACTAATTTACACTACCACCACAAGTGTATAAACATTCCTTTTTTCCTTTTTCTGTGTAACCTCACCAGCATCTGTTATTTTACTTTTTAATAATAACCATTCTGACTAGTGTGAGATGGTTTTTATTTGCATTTCTCTCTTTTTTTTTTTTTTTTGAGACAGAGTCTGGCTCTGTTGCCCAGGCTGGAATGCCGTGGCCGGATCTCAGCTCACTGCAAGCCCCGCCTCCCGGGTTCACGCCATTCTCCTGCCTCAGCCTCCCGAGTAGCTGGGAGTACAGGCGCCCGCCACCTCGCCCGGCTAATTTTTTTTGTGTTTTAGTAGAGACGGGGTTTCACCGTGTTAGCCAGGATGGTCTCGATCTCCTGACCTCGTGATCCGCCCGTCTTGGCCTCCCAAAGTGCTGGGATTACAGGCTTGAGCCACCGCACCCGACCCTTATTTGCATTTCTCTAATGATCAGTGATGATGAGTTTTTTGTCATATTATTGTTGGCCGCATGTGTGTCTTATTTAGAGAGGTGTCTGTTCGTTTCCTTTGTCCACTTTTTAATGGGGTTGTTTTTTACTCTTGTAAATTTCTTTAAGTTTCTTATAGATGCTGGATATTAGACCTTTGTTGGATGCATGGTTTGCAAAAATTTTCTCCCATTCTGTAGGTTGTCTGTTTACTCTGTTGATAGCTGCTTCTGCTGTGCAGAATGATTTTAGCTTAATTAGATCACATATGTCAATTTTTGCTTTCGTTGCAATTGTTTTTGTGTCTTTGTCTTGAAATCTCTGCCTGTGTTCACTGGATGCAGAAAAAGCTTTCAATAAAATTTAACATCCATTCATGTTAACAAATCTATATTATTGTAATCTTAACACTGGAAACATCTGTAGATTTATTGTCCTCTTTTTCCTATTGTCCTATAGCTATTTAATACTATACTCAAAATGAACATATTATTTGCATGATTATTATTTTCCACTGGGTTCAAAACAAATTATGAAACAACACAGCATTTATAAGATTATCTTTGTACCCTCCAAAATTTTGTATCACAGCACCTAGCAATGTTTGGGTTACTAATTAAGTAGTTACTGATCTGAAATAAAATGTCATGCTCATATAATTGTAGAAAAATTCCTTCATGGCTTCAATAGTAATTGAATTTTATAAATAAAGGGAGATATGCCAAATTGACGAAACAGAGAAATGAACATTTTCTTTATTGTGCCATATATCTTGATATCTATGCAGGACTCTGAAAGCTCAACCTACAAATCATAATCAAGATGCAATAAGCTGCAACACTATTAATCATTAACTTCTGACAAGAAAGAAGGTTATTTCATTAGAAAAATAAAAATTTTGAAAGTTTTTTTCCATTGATGGACATTAGAAAGTATATTTTTGAAAAAAATAGAAAACTTTAAAATTTTTCCATCATGAAAAAACAAAATGGTATTGTTATATTGGTGACTCCAGCTTTGAAGTAAGCAAAGGATAGCAAAGAACACAGGCTCAATGGAATTCTGATGTTAGAGGATTAAGATAAGTTACTGTTATTACTAGTTTCCACGGTGGTATATTACTGAAATACATTTTTAAGAAGTTCTGAAAATCATTTTATCCACAGGTAGCCTGGAGACAACTCATCTGCAAACTCACTCAAATTTGGCTGTGGTTAGAAAATTAATTTCCACTTCCTCCAAAGGAACTGTGTACAGGAAAGCATGCTTCAAACTTTGTATTTCATTGGATCCCAGGGGCTTTTTCTAAAAATTTGAAGGACAGATACTTCTTAATATATTAAAAAAAACACTTTTTTCTATTCATTGCAACTAGCTACCTATATGTATTATCAGTTCTACCTGTCATTTTTCTTATTTTTAATTTTATACAATTACACTGACACTGTAGTATTATCTAGGGGTTCAACATAAGACTATTAAGACAGTTCTGTGTATAAGTCATCTAGATAGATGCCTGTCATCTGTTCTAGTTTGATAGGCACACAGAAAAGAATATTCAGAGGTCACCTTTGGAACCCCATTCCAGTGTCTAATCACCCTTTACAGACACATTTTTCATGACTCCCTATATTCAAAGTCAAAACAGAACTTTAGTGTCTTCTTTCATCATAAAATGAATCCTGTGACAAGTTTCCAACCAAAGATTTTAATCATTAAATCCACAGTATACCTGGAGCCTTACAATTTTCTTACAGATTAATTCCAAGGTTTTTTTTTTTTTTTTAACAATATCATTGTATTAGGTTGAAAACTAGATTAATGAGGCAAATAAAACACTGGAGTCCCCAGATTTTTCTGTATAACCTGTAGATAAAAAGTATTCTGAGGCTGGGCAAGGTGTCTCACTCCTGTAATCCCAGCACTTTGGGAGGCCAAGGTGGGTGGATCACCTAAGGTCAGGAGTTCAAGACCAGCCTGGCCAACATGGCAAACCTTGTCTCCACTAAAAATACAAAAATTAGGCAGGGCACGGTGGCTCACGCCTGTAATCCCAGCACTTTGGGAGGCTGAGGTGGGTGGATCACGAGGTCAGTAGTTCAAGACCAGCCTGGCCAACACGGTGAAACCCCGTCTCTACTAAAAATACAAAAATTATCCAGGTGTGGTGGTGCGTGCCTGTAATCCCAGCTACTCAAGAGGCTGAGGCAGGAGGATCGCTTGAACCTGGGAGGCAGAGGTTGCAGTGAGCCGAGATTGGCCCACTGCACTCCAGCCTGGGCAACAGAGTGAGACTCTATCTCAAAAAAAAAAAAAGAACAAAAAAACCATATATATATATATTCTGGTGTACTCTTTCACTATGCAGATGATAAAACATTTTGTCTACTATATAACTGCTGTACACTGTTAAATGCTATAGTCTACTTCATAGTTGATATGTTCCACTGAACTTTTAGCTTAAGACCCCAATAAATCTCAAGGGAGGAGACACTTAAAACAGACTAAGGCTTTCTAACCATCCTAAGGACAAACTCTTAATGCCATGAGCAGTTCATGGGAAATCCTAAATTGCAGAATTAATCTAGCGGTAGGGAAACGTGGGACCTTGTTCTGGCCCATGACCACTCTGGGAAAACTCAACAGAGGATTGTGTCATTGCCAAGTAAAATTAAATGCTCAAAGAAGATGTTAGAACTAATTCATCCAGCTGGACTGTCTCTGTACATTATCTAAGCAGACGTATAGAATACCTTGGGGCCTAGATAATTGTTTTAGAACTGTTCATCTTTTGACCCACAACCTCCAGAGCGTGTATTAACGTGTGGCTTGGATTGATAATGCTCAGCATGAAATCAAATAACTGGTAAGGAGTATAAAATCTATATTAATATTTTAATCTTAAAATAACTAATAAATTTCTTTAACAGCCCCGAGTTCTAGAAAAGAACCAGAATTGTTAACAGAACAGTAAGTACCGTGAGAAAAGAATTATTAAATGGCTCTTATGTTCCATCACTTTATTAAGTTAAATATATATATATATATATATGCATAACATCTTTATCTGTTTTAAAATGTTATGCACAGTATTAAAATAGGTAGACAGACAGACATAAGCAGGACAGAAGAGGGCCCTCCAGGAATGTCAGTCAACCATTAGATAATGGTCAAGCAGTTGTTAAACTGTCTCTCTAAAATAATAATTGGTCACAGCCAGCGCCAAGGAAAGGTGGGCTCCTAACAGAAAACACCTGAAACTGCTATCAGCAACCTCCTGATAAAATCTCGGGAGTTGTGCAAGTGAGCTCAAGCACAGCACTAAGACGCAAAATGGCAGAGTTTAACTGGCATATGACCTTCCTCTAGGAACATTCGACTGGTGAGGAAAAAACACCTGAAATGAGCATCTGCACAGCTTCAGTAAACACACTGCGCATGCAGCCCCTCCCGAGTGCTGGCAGGCTGCTGTGCATGTGGACAGCCCACATGCTGGAAAAATCAAGGGAGAAGAATCGGAAACCTTGGAAGCATGCTGATGTACAAAAACACCAAGTCTGCCGGGCGCGGTGCTCACGCCCGTAATCCTAGCACTTTGTGAGGCTGGCGCATTGCCTGAGCTCAGGAGTTCTAGACCGGCCTG
>NW_012105032.1:1558371-1584753 GCF_000951045.1 Mandrillus leucophaeus
AAACAACAATAACAACAAAAACTCACCAGGTCCAGGGTCAGATGAGACTCTTTGATCTATCAAGTCGCCAGCTTGGCCTTGGCCCTTTTCCAAATGTACTTTCCTTCCTTTTGTTCCTGCTCTAAAACTTTTAAAATAAACTTTCACTCCTGCTCTAAAACTTGCCTCAGCCTCTCTTTCTGCTTTATGCACCTCAGCCAAATTATTTTCTCCAAGGAGGCAGGAATCGAGTTGCTGCAGACTTGTACAGATTCATCACTACTAACAACAGGACAAAGGAGGTAAAATAACTGCCGAAGTGTGTCTTCCTCTGAGTAGTTCATTTACTACTTGATAAGCAAATATACTTAGCTATTTAATTGAGTTTAAAAAACTGTAAGTTACATTAATATAATACATATGTGGCATTGTATTACGAATCTAGAAATACAAGCAAAGCTCTAGCATACTTCCCCCAGAATTTAATTAGATAAATCTCTTTGTTGAGTCAACTCTTTGCTTTTCTCAGTCTAACTGAATGAACATTTTCATCTGTGAATTAAACTAGAAATGTAACTAAAGTTTCTGTTGAAACCTAATTCTGAATAAATGTAATATCAATACTGGTGTCTTCTGTTTCCAAACTACATCTAAATACTCATGAACTTCCAATGCATAGAATTTTGTTTCTTGGCCAATCAAACATAAAAGTTTATTTTGAAAAGTTGCTAAACAAAACGTGGAATTTCTCTATTAAAATGAAGTGTTAGATATACCAATAAGCATTATTTTTGACAAAACAGTTAATTCATTGAGTATAAAAATATTATGCAGTGACTAAATGCCAGCAGTTACATCTTTACCCAAGCAGGGAATGCACTAGCCAAAAAAGTACGCCCTCCGTTTGTTTTTTGTTTTTTGTTTTTTTTTCCCAGCAAGTAGCTTCTCTGAGGAGGAGAACAACGTAAAAGAGGCAGTTGGTACAAGCTGCAGGTGGCTGACTGCTGAGGGAGAGGTGTCATTTGGGGAGCACAGTAGGTGGCCTAAACTGAGAAGAAGATGACATTTAGAGACAGCAGCAGGTGTTTGCTATGAGGGAGAAGGACCTCTCACCAAAGTTGTCAATGATTGCTTTTGTTTATTTCCGCTGCAGTAATCTGGTATTTGGCATTTAAACTGACAGCACCAGATATGCCTAAAAATAATTATGAATCCAAACTTTTTGCTGGCTAAAAAAGTTACAAAGACATTATTTCCACTTATGATTGAGTCTAAATATAAACAATTGACAAAATGTTAAAGATAGCATTATAGTTTTTTTAATTACATTTTTTAGAAAGCAAGATTTTAAATATTTTAAGCAGATCAAAATTTTTGAATATAAAAAATATAATCATAAATTTAATTCGTTGTTAAGAGCAGTAAAATAGAAAGCTAATTGTTCCTCAAATTGGTTTTTAAATGAACACATTCCCAGACACGGTGATCATTTTCATGGTGTATAAGTTACCAATGCCAAAACTTACCTGCCTATCATCTAAAGGTAGAATGTATAAAGAGGAGAATTTATCACGCTTACACTAAAAAAGAGGTTCAATTATTGTAAGTTTGTATATGAGAATTATTAAGACAATTCAAGTAGCTTGCGTGAGCAATGCTAGAGATTTGGGAGGCCTAAAGATTAAAAGGTTCCCAGGAAACAAGAATAAAAGTGACAACATTGGCAGTATTCTATTTTCAGATTCTAAAATTCATTACATTTGTAGAATGATCACAGAACAATCAAAAGTTCATAAAATACTGTGAGTATGCCCCGTATCTATGAGAACTCACTTCTGGGCAATTATTTATTCTATCAAACTTGTATTCCTTTTTCAGCTTAGGTCTGCTTGTAAAACTCGCAAATGGCAATGGGGCCATGCTAATGCAATCACAGAGAGAAGTCCTGCCAATCACCCACTTTCCTAGTCTCCATAAGCAGAGACTCTGTGCAGAAATTCCAGCATGCAGAGGCAGAGGTCAGTCTGGGCCATTTATAAATATGTATGTTGTAATCGCTAAATATAAAGGGGCGATGTTTTGAAGTGTTTGCCAGAGGAACCAGCAGCATTTCTGGATAACATTTTGCACCAGAGTGTGCAACTATTAATCAGTTCGTATAAAATATAAAACCGAAATTGGAGGAAGCAGAAATATGACAAAAGGAAAGGGAGTAAGAGGCAACGAGTAATATGATACAGTAAATAATTTTTGATGTCTTAAATACTCATTCTGCCCAAACAAATTGTGTCTAAAGGTCCAATCAAGCAAGTTGGGTTAAATCATCTAAAACATCAAAAACGTTAGTAGCAAAGATGACACTTGTTTATAACCATGATGTGGATATAGATGCTGTGTTTTGTGTTTATGGTTAAAACAGGAAAGTAGAAAAGTATCATGTGTAATGAGTCTGAAGCCCCTACTTTTACGAAAAGCTCTTACCATTTTTTTCCCCTCAGAAGACACTTACAATGAAAAATGTGTACATTTCAATAGTCTTTCTTAGATAATTAAAGGTGACTTTTAAAGATATAAAATCTATTTTAGGGTGTTAAATTTGCTGAGAGATTGCTAAAGCAATAGAAAGAAATACTCTCCTGAGAGTCTGTTCTCAGAAGATGAAGAGCTTTAAGTGAACTTTTCAGTTGTTTCTACTCCGAAGGATTCTCCTCCTAGTATGATTAGTGCTTTCCACACTTGAATAGAAGTTCTCTTGAATGAAGCCTTTGATAACTACGGTTTGTCAACTTTCGTAAACTTGCCACACACAAAATGGAATATGGGTTATCTAACTTGAATTGAGAATCCTTGTGAGCATGCCAATTGCTTCCTTTTCTCCAGAACAAAACGATATTTGCATCATCACAGAAAAATATATTCTGAAGAAACTGTGTCTTTGTACTATATAAAGCACTACAATTAATACATAGCATACAAACAAGCTACAGGCTCCAAACAAAGAAACAACTCTTTCTGATGGCTATCTGTTCAAAAACAAAGCTCTTATTATTGAAAACAAATAATTGAGTCACGGTGAAGTCAATTGAATATTTCAGGCATGTTATCATTTACAAAGAGATTAACGTTTACCAGTATAAGAAACAGATATAGAAAGTCAATTTCTCTGGAATAGTAGGACTGATAAGGAGTCTGGGGAAAAGAAATATTTAGTCTATAAAACAAATAAATTTAAAAAGTGATTCCAATCTTTAAATACAGTGATATCGGCAGTATTTGTAAAATTCAGATGTTGAAAAAGTGGGAAAGATAGGAGATGTACCCCCTGAACACACAAAAAAGCAAATTCATTTGCACCAAAAGACTAATCTCTAATTTAAATATATATCTTAATCTGCCAAACAATTCACTTGCAGATTAACCTTTCAAAACACTCCCTTATATATACAACTACATGTTAGTTAAATTGCTTAACCTCTTTGCGCTTCAATTTGCTCACCTGTGAAATGCAGATAACATTAGTGTCCATATCAAAACGTGGCTGTGAAGGTGAAGTGAGGTAGTACATACAAAAAGGTTAATGCCTTAAACAAGGTAAGTACTTGACACTTATCAACTATGATTTTGTACAAGATGGGGTTGTTGTTAAAAAGTGTATGTGAAAAGAAAATAGCTTGCCCCAGAGTAAAATCATATTAAATAGTAGAACATTTCATTTTATGCATGATGAGCTGACATGTTAATATAGGAAAAGATCTTACCTAGTTTGATGTTTGTATTGGCTCAAAGTTATTCTAAATTTGCATAGTTTCTATTTTTTGCTATGTAATCCATAAAAAGTAGTTAAAAATGGCAATTGTTATTCTGAATGGTTAAAGCTTAATATACTTAGATTGCCTATCTGTCTGATTTATCAATATTAGATTTATCAAAGATATTAGATTGTTCAATATTCTGAATGATTTTAGGAATATCAAATGCATTAAACATAAAAACTATGTTATGGAAATATCATCTTTTTTTGATAGCCATCCTAAATAATTTTGTGCTCCCTCTAATTCCAAAGATTAGTTTTAGTAGATGGTAAGTGAGGAATGCCAGAATAGTTTCCAGAGAGATCAGATTTTCTTAATTATGTATTTTTAGCTTTCTTATTTGGAATAAGTAGTAAATACTATGATAAAGAAATGGACATAAATATTTTACCTTTTACATCATAGCTTCTTCATCTATGCATTTTCTTCAATTGCAATTAAATCCTGAATCAAAAGAGAAATAAATTTTGAGCTACTCATTTGGGGAATTAAGAGACTGAAGAAAATCTCCATTAATCAGAGATATAAGAAGTTCATGTCTTGGAGTCAAATATACAAAGCCAAAACCATGACTTACGTGGCGGTCTCACTTCAAAAATTCTGATCCTATCCCCAAACGTGTCTGTTCCATCTGTCTAGTCAGATGTGAACACAATTATCTGAAGAAAAAAAAAGGTTGTTTCATAATTCCATACTCTTAGTAGTATCAAGTTATTAGAAATATTTTAAAGGGACTAAAAGTTTTCATAAAATTGCTTCAATTTGCTTTTTCATTTCGTAAAATGAGACAAATGTCACCACCAACAGCTGACCATATATACTTGAAATGAGAAATTAACTCTAAAATGTAGACTTAATTATTTGTGGCAGTCTTTTATTTATGAGGTACAGAATAGACACCCTGTTATGTACACTGGAAACATATTTGAACCAAAAAATAAGAAAAAGACAGGTAAAAATATACAAACATAAATTAGTAGGCTGCATATCTGAAGCTCTCCTAACTGAAAATCTACCTTGCATTCAATTTTTGCATCATCTACTAAAAAGCCGGTATGTTTTATTTAAACTACTTTTTAAGGATTACATAGCAAAAAACAAAAATTACACAATTTTGGAATAACTTTGAGCTTATATAAAAATCAAACTAGGTAAGGTCTTTTTCTATATTAGCTTGTCAACTCATCACGCATAAAATGAAATGTTCTACTATTTAATGTGATTTTACTTTGAGGCATGCTTTTTCTTTTCACATACACTTTTTAACAATATCCCCATCCTGTACAAAATCATAGTTGATATGTGTCAAGTACTTACCTTGTTTAAGGCACTAACCTTTTTGTTTGTATTACTTCACTTCACCTTTACAGCAAAGTTATGATATAGACACTAATGTTACCTGCCTTTCACAGGTGAGCAGACTGAAGTGCAATTGGTTATTTAACTATATGAAATATATTAGATATTCTCCCTGGTCACCATGTTAAAGTAGGTTGAATAAATAGCTGTCGCTAGGTATAATTTGATAGATAATAAATTATTTTGATCAAATTTATCCCTTATTCTAATTTGTCTGCAGTAATGTCTGAAATTTCATTGAAATAGCGTTGCAGGGTTAAAGGGTATAATTTCTGGGATGTGCTGTACTTGTTAAAATCCAAATAGTAACCAGGGAGCTATCACAGCATGAGTTTGTTTGTTAAATGACAAATTGGCATCTAAGCACTGAGTGACTAAAACTTTGGTTTTATGCATTTTAATGGAGGTGGAGGTGCAGGAAAAAAAAAATCTGGATCCAGGACATCTGCCAAAGGCCAAAAAACAAAACAAAAAAAAAAAACTTCAACACGGGTAATAAAAAATCTAGAACAAATAGGAACAGCATTCATTTCAGGAATTTCTGCAGGTGTGTTTGAATTCATATATACTTAAATATTTGTATACAGCAAACTATAAATTTGGCAGTTACTTCACCACTTCAACCATTATGTCTATGCAGATGTCTTGAGAAGCATGAGTCAGAACTAAAAGCATTAGTTACTTCACTTCAATTTGGAAAAGTTGCCTCAGACTTTCGCGTAACAAACTAAGTTCATTATACTTCCTTTATAAACACAGGCATGGATGGACACACACACACACACACACACACACACACATACACTTATACAAAATTATCATACCTTAATCTACTACTTTTGTCAACACCATGCTCAAGTTAAACTAAGTCAAAATCTTAGAATCATATTTTGCTATTTATTCTCCTTTATTCTCTATATCCAATTGATGTGACTTTGAGGACTGGAAGAACACCAGGGTTTTTGGTTTTGAGCCAATAGGATTAACAACACAGATATATGTGGAGTGATTTTAAGGAGCAAAAAAATTAATAGGCCAGAAATAAGAAAGGAGAAAACATCTTCTTCATATAGAGACAGGAAAAGGAGGGCTTGGTACCAAAAGGAACGTCATCTGTGGCGGAAAATTTGTTGGCTTTATTGGGAGGCTGGAGGAGGCAGTGTCTGGTTTACATATGGGCCAGGGGATTGGTTTGACCAGGTGTGTTATTTTCATAGCCCACGAAAAACCTGGCCCTTCCACCTCAACTTTTTCATATGCAAATATAGGTTGCCATGATGTTTTGAGCACATAGTGTTATTTGGAGGTGGCCATGACACTTGACACAGGTGGTGACAAGGAAAAGACGGTCGGAATCGGCATGTTGGATAGACCCAGTGACTATTTGTCAGCATTTGTATATTAAAGCTTGCTGGCTTGGCTTTTTAAGCCACTTTTCTGTTAGTTTTTACCAAAAACCTTTACCCTGTTTACTTGCCTAAAAATTATTTTTAAATAACTTTTGTATTACAATCAAGTACAAAGTTTTACTAATTCATCTTTTGTAACTTCTCATGAATCTGGCACTTTATCTTCGTTTTAATTTTTACTGCTAGTGTCAAGGCTTTTAGTGACTATTCCTAAACAGAGTCTTAGAATCTGTCCCCGTTCATCTATTAGATGCCCCTGCCACCATCTTTCTAACATTACACTGCTAAAGGCCAGCATTTATTAGCACTAACTATACAGTGGGTGCTATGCTAAAACATCTACCAAGATTATTACATTTAATTTTCACAGTAGCCCTATGAGGTAAGAACTAGTATCCTTAATATGCTGATAAAACCCTGAACCCTAAAAAAGGTGGAATGGCACAGCTATAAATTGTGGAAACAAGATTTGAACCCAGGATATTTAATTCCAGAATGGTGTTATTGAGTATGTTACACTGTTTCACTGAACAATAATTTCAACATGTTAACACATGATCTGGAAATTGTCTATGACATCTCATCACATATAGCTGATGAAGAGTTAACATTCATTGAGTGCCAACTGCATGTCAAGTAATTTATGTGAATTATCTCATTTAACCTTTTTCAATGGCCATATAATTTATAATTATCTCCATTTTACAGAGCAGGTAACAGGTTCAAAGTCTTGTGAATGCCACACTTTAATCTCATCTCCTCCCCACCACCCTGAAATTGCAAGCTTGAACTGCCATCTGGACCTGAGGCAACCTTTCCCTTAGTAAGACTAAGTTTCTCCAGTGTGCAGAAATATGAAGGATGGAAGGAAATGGAAGAGCTATCAGTACTATTGTAGTCATTTATCTGTGGATTGTCACTACTTTCATGTCTAACATCAATCATTAATAACCTGTGTTTGGTAGGCATGAAAATGCTGGCTGGGTTGTGTGAGTTCTTAGATGGACCTATAGCCAGAATAAGAACAGAATTGGTTTTCACAGTCACCTTGACACTTCTTAAAAGCTATTGAATCTGGCAACTGTTTATTTCTCCTGTTCTAATTTTTCTTATACAAATCGAGAAGACAGAATTTGGAGTCAATAGCAAGTGGTAGTATAGCAGGCTTTGTCAATTCTTAAGTCCAGAGAAATGTATTTAGCATAGAATATCAGCTCTCTTTACAACAGCGGTTCTTAAAGTGTGGTTCTGGAACAGCATTATTAGCATAACTTGTAAACTTCTGGGAAATGCCAACTCTCAGGCTGCACTTCAGATGTACTGAATTAGAACCTGGAGGTGGGGCCAAGTAATGTGTATTTTGGCAATCCCTGAAGATGACTCTGGCACACAACAAAGTTATGAAAATCATTGCTTTAGAATGTGAGATATTTAGCACCACTGTTTACGTCAGCTTTAGGCCTTAATTAATAATCTCTGGGCAATATAATAAGCCTAGAGTTTAGAAATCCATTTGTGTTCTGTTCTTTATCTTGACCATTTATTTTTTGGATATCAATACCTTATATCTTCAAATTTTCCCATCCTATAGTTACTGAAATTTACATTAAAAAAAAATGTACATAAAAATAAAAATGTTCACTATATTTCTCTCTTTCCAGAATATCAAATATATTGTTTCTATTCCTGATGTTGTTGAGAAAATCCAAATGGTATTTTTAATAGTTTCATTAAAGAAATTAAAAAGCAAAAGCGATTTAAGGGAATTGCTGAGACAAATAATTTGATTCTCATGATTCCTTCAGAGTGTAATAACTGATGTATAACATTGCTGTCTTCTGATTTCTTTTTCTTAGTTTGTGAGTCTCTTTGTGTGTGTTTCACAAGGCATATTCTCAGCTACAGTGGCATTAAAATGTCATTAAAGAAACACATATTTATGAATTATATGTTGTAATAACATAATATTTTTAAATTTGTGGTTAATTTTATTGTTATAAAGACAAAATTAAATGTAGTTTTAAAAGAAATCCATAAAAATTTTTATTAACTAAGACTAAATAAGTTAATTTAAGCTGCATATTTATAAAAATAGATCTTTAATCTGTCCAATATAAACAGTTTTTGTTTTTTCATTTTACTTTAAGTTCTGGGATACATGTGCAGAACATGCAGGTTTGTTACATAGGTATACACGTGCCTTGGTAGTTTGCTGCACCCATCAACCCATCATCTACATTAGGTATTTCTCCTAATGCTCTCCCTCCCCTAGACCCCCACCCACCGACAGGCCTGGTGTGTGATTTTCCCCTCCCTGTGTCCATGTGTTCTGATTGTTCAACTCCCACTTGTGAGCGAGAACATGAGGTGTTCAGTTTTCTGTTCCTGTGTGAGTTTGCTGAGAATCATGGTTTCCAGCTTCATCCATGCTTCATCATGAGGACATAGACTCATCCTTTTTTAGGGCTGCATAGTATTCCATAGTGTATATGTGCCACATTTTCTTAATCCAGTCTGTCACTGATGGACATTTGGGTTGATTCCAAGTCTTTGCTATTGTAAATAGTGCTGAAATGAACATACGTGTGCGTGTGTCTTTATAGTGGAATGATTTTTAATCCTTTGGGTATATCCCCAGTAATGGGATTACTGGGTCAAGTGGTATTTCTGGTTCTAGATTCGTGAGGAATTGCCACACTGTCTTCCACAATGGTTGAACTAATTTACACTCCCACCAACAGTGTAAAAGTGTTCCTATTTCTCCACATTCTCTCCAGTGTCTGTTGTCTCCTGACTTTTTAATGATCTCCATTCTAACTGGCGTGAGATAGTATCTCATTGTGCTTTTGACTTGCATTTCTCTAATGAGCATAAACTGGATTTTTACCATTGTATTACAAAGGTAGTAATGCTTACACATTTAGTTCATCTGATAGACTAATAATTCAGCTGCTATATATCAAAGCTGTCAGTGCACTGATTATATCTCCCATGGAAGATTTTTTTGATCTTTTGATTCAAAGACAGTTTCTTGTATGAAACCAAATTTCATACAGTTCTAAAAAATCCTTTAGAAATTAATCATTTTAGTTTTGTTTTCTAGGCTAAAGCAATTTACTGTCTACCATCATATGTCTTATTTTTTTTTTTAAATGCCTTTTCCAACAGAAAAAAGTTATAAAATTAAATAGAGGTGTAACAAGTAGGATTTTAAGATTATACATGGTTGTTTTGTGCTAGTTAAAAAGAAAAGAAAATATAATGCTTTTACCAAATGAGAACATTATGTATGTATATACATATAATACACATTTAACATTGAGTTGTTAACTGGGAAAAAGGTTGTGGTATTAAGCATGAAAAAGAAGAGAGCTGGGAGGCATTTCAGGCATTCTGAAAGCATCTTTATTCACACTGTAGCCTTGTTACATACAGAACAGTGAGGATATGCTTTCATGTAACTGGCTATAGCTCCCTAATTGGCCATATAAATTTCACTAGTGCCATTGTTAACTTATAGAGTAGTAACACATAAAGGATCTTGAATGCTTTCAAATCCTATGGATAATAAGAAAATAATTGAACTTGCCATTCCACTTTGTGTATTTGAGTATTATAACATATGAATTAAGTTGTGTGACTATTATGAAGTCACAGGCAAGCAGAAAGAAATGGTCTTGATCAATGTCTAGTTAGTGGTCCTGTGGTAAACTGACTATACAATGCGTGTATCTGCTTCCTATTGTCTGTCTGGATTCGGGTAAAAGGTTTCCACCAGGAGATGCATCTGTAGTCTGTCAAACTATGTAGATACATATGGTAAACTGATCTGACCACATTCTAGAACTGCAGATTTATTTACTTGCCATTGGTACACTTGGTCTTATAACTCAGCCACTTAGCCTAAACCTAAAGTTATTCCTTCTTGTGAATTGGAGAACTGTATCTTCAAATAAAGTTTCATATAGCAAACATTTCATGAAGATCAACTGACCTTGAGATAACTAAAAGGTTCTGTCTACTTCAGCTCATTCTAGATATCATTTCTCTCGCAAACATCTCTGACCTACCCTTACTTCCATTTATTTGCTTCATGCATTTCTATTCATTCGTTTCTTACAAACCTGCCTGCAGAGATTGTTCTGTTGGAGATTTTTCTAAACCCCAAGTAATAATAAGTTCATGTAATAGAGAAGTTGAAACTTTCTGTGATAGTCTTAATGACTTCTTTACGATGAAATATATTTAAAGAAATTATCCTGAAAATAAACATTTGCTAAAGAATTTATCTTTCTTTTCAATTTACCTCTGAAATGCAAAATCATGATAGTATGAACAGTAACACATGTGAAAAAAAATATTTTTTTCTAAATAAGAAAAGCCCCTCTGGCATTCTTTCTGCAGGGACTAATAGACCCAACTATAACTTTATGTTGATGAAACAGTTTGTTGGGTGGTCAATGCATCTCCACAGTGGAATGAGACTCAATAGTTCTTTTTCATCTCTACTTCTAGATTATCTGATCAAATATCAATACTTGACAATTTTAACCAGTTATATTTAAAAAACAGAAAACTACACATAGGAAAGATAAATAAATACATAAATAAAATGTGTAGGAAGCAACGTGTACTCAGACTAAAAGTTCTGAATAAATTGTAGGAGATGGTATATCTTTTATTTTTTTATTTTTAAGTATTATATTTTAAGCTCTGGGGTACATGTGCACAACAGGCGGGTTTGAAACATAGGTATACATGTACCATGTTGGTTTGCTGCACCCATTAACTCGTCATCTACATTAGGTATTTCTCCTAATGCTATCTGTCCCCCAGTCCCCAACCCCCCGACAGGCCCCAGTGTGTGATGTTCTCCTTCCTGTGTCCATGATCTCATCGTTCAATTCCCACTTATGAGTGAGAATGTATGGTGTTTGGTTTTCTATTCTTGTGTTACTTTGCTGAGAATGATGGTTTCCAGTTTTATCCATGTCCCTGCAATGGACATGAACTCATCTTTTTTTATGGCTGCATAGTATTCCATGGTGTATATGTGCCACATTTTCTTTATCCAGTCTATCATTGATGGGCATTTGGGTTGATTTCAAGACTTTGCTATTGTGAACAGTGCTGCAATATACATACATGTGTGTGTGTCTTTATAGTAGAATGATTTATAATCCTTTGGGTATACACCTAGTAATCGGATTGCTGGGTCAAATGGTGTTTCTAGTTCTAGATCCTTGAGGAGTTGCCACACTGTCTTTCACAAAGGCTGAACTAATTTACACTCCCACCAACAGTGTAAAAGCGTTCCTATTTCTCCACATGCTCTCCAGCATCTGTTGTTTCTTGACTTTTTAATGATCGCCATTCTAACTGGCATGAGATGGTATATCTTAAGGCCTTAACCCTAAGTCATAACTTCCTAAACAGAAACTGCATATAAAGAGTTGTATTCCTTACTGGTGCTACAGTTTTTATCAGATGCTTTTTATTAAGTAGATTATGTTATTCTACTTAATAAATAGAGATATGTGGAAACATATGAAAAAAATGCTCAACACCATTAGTTATTAGGGAAATGCAAATTAAAACCACAATGTACTACACAAGTATAAGCATAGCAAATTAAACAGAAAATTATTTAGTTTGAGCAGAAGATGAAAGTTTACACAGATTAAGTTTTCACTTAAAGTTAAATACAATGAGACGGCAACAGCCTATTAAATAACATTTAACATATCTACATCTAACATCTACACATAATGGTGAAAGAATGAATGCTATTGTAATATCAGGGTCAAGACAAATATCTGCTTTCACTACTCCTATTAGCATCACATTGGGGATCTTAGCCTGCAAAATAAGACAAAATAAAGAAAGAATTGACATATAGAGTATACAGTAAGAAACAAAACTGCCTCTAGTTTCAGAGGACATGACAGTCAACATACAAAATGTACAAAAAGTTTTTAGCTCTCATAAGTGAACTTAGCAATGTCTCATAATACAAGGAAAATATACAGAAATCAATCATATTATTATATTATAGCAATTAATAGTTGAAATTTGAAGTTTTTAAATGACATCAGTTACAATAGTACTAAATAAAGTTAAATACTTGGGTATAAATTTAAAACAATATGTGAAGAATGTCTGTACTGAAACTTACAAAACACTAGTGAAAGAAATCAAACATCTAAATCAATAGAGATGAAAAAGATATTTTCTTCATTCGTGAATTAGAAGATGCAATATTGTTAAGATGTCCATTTCTTCTCATTTGCTATCTGCACTTAATGATATTCCTATCATAATCCCAGCAAGCTTTTATTCAGATATCAGAAGCTAATTCTAAAATATATATGGCAAAACAAGTATACTATAATAGCCAAAACAATTCAGAAAAAGAAGAAAAAAGCTAAAAGGCTCCCACTGTCCCACTTCAGGACTTATTATAAAACTATAATAATTAAAACAGTGTGGTATTAGAAAGAAAGATAAGCATATACATCAACAGAATAGAATAGACAGCTGAGAAATAGGCCTATATGAATATAGTTTATTGCTGCTTTTTACAAAGATTCAATAATTCAATAAAGGATTTTTTTCAACAAATATTGCCGTATCAACTATAAATCCATATGCAAAATAATAAACCACAGCATATACCTGATACATTATCCAAAAATTAACTGAAAATATGTCATTTACAATAATGTATAATAAAACTATAAAACTTTTAAAAGAAAACATGAGACAATCTACATAATCTTTAGTTTAACAGTAAGACTTAAATATAAAATGCAAAGCATAATCTACTTCTTTAAAAATGTTAAATTAAACTTTATCAATATTTGAATACTTTGTCCTGTAAGAGACACTAAGGAGAATGAAAAGGTAACACATACACTAAGAGGAAATATTTGCAAATTAAAATCACATATCCAATAAAGTCTCACATGTACAATATATAAATAACACTCAAAAGTCAACAATAAGGAAAAAAGCAACAAAATTAATAAATTATAATACATTTAATAATTTTTTTAAGTCTAAAAAGATACTTCCCCAAAATAGATATGTGACACCATATGAAAAAAAAAATATTCAACATCATTAGTTATTAGGGGAATGCAAATTAAAACCACAATGTACTACACAAGTATTAAAATGGCAATAAAACAATCACACACACACCTGAAAAGATAAAATTCTGGCAATGACGCAGGTTAACAGCAACTTTAATTAGTTGCTAGATGGTATGCAAAATTGTTCAGCCACCTCTGAAAATGGTTTGGCAATTTTTTACAAATGTATACAAACATTTATCATATGATCCAGTAATTCCACTTTTAGATATTTAACAAAAATAATTGGAAACTTATATTTACTAAAAGCTTGTAGATACATGTTTATAGCACTTTCTTTTACAATCACAAAAAGAAGAACCAAGAAATCCTTCAACAGGTGAATGGGTAAACAAGCTGTAATATAGCAATAGAATGTAATAATACTTAGCAAGAAAAATGAACCAACAGTTGATTCACACAACAGTGTGGCTAAAACTAATATACATTTTGCTAAGTATTGTATTATTACATTTGAAAAGCATTTGGGTAAAGGCAAAACTATAGAAATGAAAAACAGATCTGTAGTTGCCAAAGGATTATGGGAAGGAAGATTACTTGGCTACAAAGAGGCCACACAGGAACATTTTAGGAAGATGGAGCTGTTTTGTATCATACTACTGTGGTGGATACATGACTAAGCATTTTTCAAAACTCATAGAACTGTACAAACCAAAAGATAAACTTTACCATATGGAAATTGCAAAAAACAGAAACAGGATGTGAGGAAATCCCAAGATGGATTGCAGACAAGAAAAATGAACCCAACTGTATTATAAATGTATAACATAACTTCACAGAAGGGTTTGAAAAGAAAAATAACAAACCTAAGTAACTTTGACAACCAGTGTTTTGACTGGATACAATAAACAAGGAAGGCAAGAATAAACTCTGTGGGGCATAACTAGCTGAGAAATATCAATGTTTATGTTAATGTAGATACGAATATATAAATACAGAAATAACTATAGATGCATGTATTTATATATGGGTTAGTATACATGGACTCATACACATTCTTTCTGGCTGAGTACACAGAGGGCCTTAGAAAGGAAAGAAGGAAAGAAGGAAGGAAGGAAAGAAGGAAGGAAGGAAGGAAGGAAGGAAGGAAGGAAGGAAGGAAGGAAGGAAGGAAGGCAGGCAGGCAGGCGGGCAGGCAGTCAAAACGGAAAGAGTGAAGAAAGAAAGGAAGAAAGGAAGGAAGAAAGGAAGGAAGGGAGGGGAATGAAGCGATGAAGGAATGAAGCGAGGAAGGAAGGAAGGAAGGAAGGAAGGAAGGAAGGAAGGCAGGAAGGAAGGAAGGAGGGAAGGAAGGAGGGAGGGAAAGAGGGAGGAAGGGAGGCAGAGAGGGAAGGAGGGAAGGAAGGAAGGAAGGAAGGAAGGAAGGAAGGAAGGAAGGAAGTCAAAACGGAAGGAGTGAAGAAAGGAAGGAAGGGAGGGGAATGAAGCAAGGAACGAAGGAAGGAAGGAAAGAAGGAAGGAAGGAAGCGAGGAAGGGAGGGAGGAAGGACACAGGAGCCAACATGAAAAAGCAACTCCAATGACCAAATCTGGAATAATTTGAGAAACAAAATTAATAATGATAGCTTTGGATTATAGGCTAAAAAGGTAGATACACATTAGCAGTTCCATACTCATTAATAAATGACCAAATACATAAATAAATGAGAAAAGAGACATATCTTTAGTACAGAAGAATTTCATATAATAATACAGGAGTTAAGAATGACGAGAATAAAAAGTAATCAGTGGAATACCAAAGTAGTAATTGTTACAAGCAAGAACCATTAATGACTGCTAAACATTTTGGAAGCAACTTTAAAAAGAAACAGTATATTTGAATAGACTCAAATTATCCTCCCAAACATACTTACTAATTTCAGTGGTGTTTTTCCTAACAAGTGTCCACAAAGTATTTGATACTTCTCCCTCCAAAACCTGGAGTTTAGTTCTCTTTCCTCTGAGTATGGGCTGGATTTAGTGACTCTGAAAATAGAGAATGGAACAGGAGAAGTAGTAACTTTGCAGTGCAGAAGCCTGGAAAATATCGCCCTTGTCAAGTGGTCAAGTTTATCATCACCAATAATAAGTAATGCAGATATTATTTTATCCCAAAATGATATGATGAGAAGAGTACTTTATCTCTGTGTTATTCTCCAAAATCTATTTCCTTAGTATAATCATGAGAAAAGAGCAGAGAAACAAAAATTGGGGGAAATTCCAAAATACCTGACCAGTAGTCTTCTAAAGTGCTGATGTCATGAGAACAAGGAGATAGTATAACATGATAGAGAGAATACTGTGTCTGTATTTTAGTTCCCAGTTGTACCAAAGTAATTTCTGAGCACTATGTGCATCACAGTCTTTGTATATTTTTGCTTGGTATATGCAACCAGGATTTGAATTTGGTCTCTTAATTACTTAAAAAACAAAATGAAGGGCTGGGTGCAGTAGCTCACGCCTGTTATCCCAGCACTTTGGGAGGCCGAGGTGGGTGGATCACCTGAGGTCAAAAATTTGAGACCAGCATGGTCAACACAATGAAGCTCTGTCTCTACTAAATATACAAAAATCAGCCGGGCATGGTAGCGTCCACCTGTAGTCCCAGCTGCTGGGGAGACTGAGACAGGAGAATCGTTTGAACCCAGGAGGTGGAGGTTGCAGTGAGTCGAGATCGCACCACTGCACTCCAGTCTGGGCGACAGAGCAACACTTCGTCTCAAAATAATAATAATAAAAATAAAACTATTTGTCAGAAAATTATATATAATATAATTTCTAGTACTGAATATTATACGTTTAGTTTAGTACTACCTCCACTGTTCTGCCCCACAATTCTATACATAAAATTCTATTGATCTAAATTTTATTAATTATATATATATAAAATTATATTATTCTATTAATAATAATTTTAATATTATATATAAATACCTACTAGAATTTGGTTGGGAGTGAAACAGTGAAATGCCTTGCTTGTCCTTTGAAAAATTATATTTTGGGGAATATATAATTGCTTATTTCTGCATTGCTATGGTTTGCAAATGCCTTGTGGGGAGGTGTCTTTTACAAATCAACATTCGACGGCACCTACAAAATGAAAATATACAAATATTGGGAGTTTTAAAATAACTACATAAGAACTGACACATTGACATTTACTTCAATACTTTACTATCAGATTTATTCAGTTGATAGCAAGGTGAACTAGATTTATGAAAGAAAACCAATAGAATATAAAAAAAAATAGTGAAGAAAACACTCCCCATTGTCCAAACTGTCGTTTACTTACGGACGCTAGGCTAAATCTCGTGCTTAGTAATAAACATAAAATGTTACAGAATATTCCATTGCAAAAAATCATGGTTTTGAAGGAAATTATGAAAATTAGTTAATTAATGTTCACCTACTCCACACGTAAGTAAAACATTTTCTAATTAAATCCCTCTTAGAAAGATAAGAAACTACCAACAAGGCTGAAGCATGACTTTATCATACTACAAAGAGTGAGAAGACACAATTTGTGAGGAGACTCCAGACACATTTAATATAGGTGTCCAGAGTCTTCGTAGCTGTGACATGGGCAGGTTATCCCAGGGAAATTTTCATAACCCTTAGTTCTCTAAAATGAGTACTCATTTGGCTTTCAATCATTTGCTTAAGCTTCTAGAGGCTGGATTGAATAAAGCTGCCCTGAGGAAATTATTGGAAAATGTAACAGTTTTCCCAGGATATTTTGTCAGAGGAAAATCTCATCAAATTCACATATCAATATTGAGAATATTCTTGTGAGTGTCTAACACTCAATTTCATACCTCTGAGTTAAAACTAAAGAGTTAGGGACACTATTACTTAATCTGTATCTATGTTTTGGCACCAAGTCTTCAACATGAAATAAGCAAGCCGAATTATTGAGTCCTTATGTGATCTCTTCAAAATGATCTTATTTTCCAAAACATGAATGATCTATAGAAAGAAGAGTTGTAGTGCCGCTAAAGAAGAGCATAGGCTTTAGAAGGTGAAATAAAGATGATTTGAAATGTGTTTGTTAACTTGGAAGATATTGCTGACATGGTGAAATTATTAAGCATGGAAAATTATATGCATCATGAAGCAGATAAAAATGGAAGTAAATATACATTCAAAGAAATGAAAATGGACATTTTAGGGAGCCTGAAGCTCTCTAACTGGACAAAGTAAGACAAATGTAGGTGGAGGAGTCAGTTGTAAAGGACAAATTGTAACATTGTCTATAACAAGCCAAAAAAGGAAGTTTAGAAAATAAATAATTCATTTAGTCCCCATAATTTATTGTAATTATCTCAAGGTCAGTATATCATGACCACTCAAAATTTACCACCTATCATTTTTATACACTATCCAGTGTTCATCTAACTGTCATAATGGATAATTTAGAAGTATGAAATATGGATACTGTTCATTCAGGTATGTACGCTAAGCTGGCTTCCAGAGATTTCTTTGTATTTATTGTATTTAATTTATATTTTAATATAAATATGCTGAATACCATAAAACATAAACAAAATATATTTTGCTAAGTAGAAGATAAAAAGACCATAGAGATTTTAAATGTTTTTAATTGCTGTCTACTTTATTTTTAATGCCAATGTTTGTTTATTGTTTATGCAACAATTTGCTATTTTACCCTAAAATAATAGTATTTGCAAGCCTCATTTAACCTCAACCCAAATAATCTATAACAAATACAAAATAATTTAAAAAAAAGAAGATAACCGTAACAGAGAAAATTACCTCCAGTAAAATGAAGACAGGAATAAAAGAAAGAAAGAAGAGAAGAACACAGAAAAACCCAGAAAACAAATAATAAAATGTTAAGAATAAGTCCTTACTCATCAAAAATAACATTGAAACTAAATGGACTAAATTTTTCAATCAAAAGATTAAATCAATACAAATATATAGTGGCTAAATGGATTAAAACACAAGACCCAATGGTCTGTTGTCTAAAAGAAACTCACTTCACTTACAGGACAAAAATAGACTGAAAATAAAGAGATGAAAAATGATATTTCATGACAATGAAAAACAAAACAGAGCAAGAGTAGTTATATTTACATCAGACAAAATAGATTTCAAGACAAAAACTTTAAGAAGAGACAAAGAAGCTATAAAACTATAAAATGATAAAGGGGTAAGTAGAACTGATCAACAAATTCAGTAAAGTTGCAGGATACAAAATCAACATACAAAAATCAGTAGCATTTCTATATGCCAACAGTGAACAATCTGAAAAAGAAATTTAAAAAGGAATCCCATTTACAGTAGCCAAAAGAAAACAAATAGTTAGAAATTAACCTCAGAAGCTAAATATTTCTATGATGAAAAATTTTAAAAGTGATTAAATAAATTGAAGAGGACACACACACAAAATGGAGAGAGAGTCTATGTTGATGGATTGGAAGAATCAATATTGTTCGAATGTTCCAAGGCAATCTTGAGGTTCAGTGCAATTCCTATCAAAACATGAATGACATTCTTCACAGAAATAGAAAAAAAACACCCTAAAATTTATATGAAACCACAAAAGACCCAGAATATACAAAGCTATCCAAAGCAAAAAGAACAAAACCGGATGAATCACATTACCTAACTTCAAATTACACTACAGAGTTATAGTAACCAAAATGATATGGTACTGGTATAAAAAAAGACCCACAGAGTACTTGGATAGAATTGAGAACTCAGAAACAAATCCATATACCTACACTGAACTCATTTTCAACAAAGGTGTCAAGAATATACACTGTGGAAAAAGCAGTCTCTTGTATAAATGATGTGTGGAAAATTGAATATCCACATGCAGAACAATTAAACTAGAACCCTTTATCTCACCATATATAAAAATCAAATTGAAATGGATTAAAGACTTAAATATAAGACCTCTAACCATGAAACTACTACAAGAAAATATTGGGGAAAATCTCCAGGTAATTGATCTGGGAAAATATTACTAGGTAATATTCCACAAGCACAGGCCACCAAAGCAAAAATTGACAAATGGGATCACATCTAGTTTAAAAAAAAAAAAAGTCTGCACAGCAAAAGAAATCATGAACAAAGTGAAGAGACCACCCACTGAATGGGAGAAAATATTTCTAAACTACTCATCTGACAAGGGTTTAGTCCCCAGAATATATAAAGAGTTCAAAAAACTCTATAGGGAAAAAAACCTAATAATCCCATCAAAAATGGGGAAAAGATCTGAATAGACAGTTCTGAAAAGAAGACATACAAATGGCAAATGGAGATATGAAAAGTGCTTAACATCATCGATCATTAGAGAAATACAAATCAAAACTGCAATGAGATGTCATCTCATCCCAGTTAAAATGGCTTTTAACCAAGGCAGGCAATAAGAAATTCTGGCAATCATGTGGAAAACAGGGGACCCTTGTACACTGTTTGTAGGAATGTAAATTAATAAAACCACTATAGGGAACAGTTTGAGGGTTCTTCAGAAAACTAAAAATAGAGCTACCATATGATCCAGCCATCCAGCTGCTAGGTATATACCCTCCAAAAAAGGTAATCAGTATATTGAAGAGATACCGGCACTCCCATGTTTGTCACAGGATTGTTCACAATAGCCAATATTTAACAACAATCTAAGTGTCCATCAGCAGATGAATAGATAAAGAAAAATCTGATACTTATACACAATTGAGTACTATTCAGCCATAAAAAGGAATGAGATCCAGTCAATTTCAACAACATGTATGGACCCGGAGGTCATTATGCTAAGTGAAATAAGCCAGGCGCAGAAAGACAAACATCACATGTTCTCACTTATTTGTGAGATCTAAAAATCAAAACAATTGAACTCATGGAGTTAGGGAGAAGAAAGACAGTTACCAGAGGCTGGGGAGCATTGTAGTGTGGTAGCAGTGAGGTGGAGATGGTTAATAAGTTCAAATAAATGGAAAGAATAAGACCTATTATTTGATAGCACAACAGGGTAAATATAGTCAATAATAATTTGTACATTTTAAAATAACTTAAAGAATATAGTTGGATTGTTTGTAAAAGAAAGGATAAATGCTTTACAGAATGAATACCCCATTCTCCATAATGTGATTTTATGCACTGCCTGCTTGTATCAAAACATCTCATGTATCCCATAAATATATACATCTACCATGTACCCACACAATTAAAATGAAAAAGTTTTTAACAAATTTTAAAAAATAAAATAACAGGTATTAAAAAATAAATAACAGGTATTAAAATTACACTTAAAAGGGATGTTTATTTGAGAAATCTAAAAACACAGCAGAAGAGTTCCCAGGCCACTTTATGTGATACAATAGGCAATAATAACATATATATTTTTTGCAAGCATAAGCACTGCAGTATACTAATGACAGTCACATAAGCAAGCCAGTTATAAGCAGATGAGGTGTATTCATATAGAAATAGGTCAAAAAGAGAAATATAGAATTGCATATAACTATGGTGGGTAATTGTGTGTGCTCAGCTGTGTAACTGCAGTCACTTGAAATACGGTGGTGAACAACCTAAGACTTTTGACAAGATTGACCAAAAATTGCAATGGGTCACCACCCCATGTGCAGTCATTCACAGAGCTGAGATCTCGAGAAGTTTTACCTTTCACAAATGCACATGTACAAAAGGACATCTCTTCATTTATTGAGGAAGTTTCAACATTTTACATACACAATGCTTACCCACAAAGTCAAAGTTGTAATAATGTACTTTTGTGGAGTCAAATTTCTGACAGGCAATGTAGCAAAGTCTGTCCCTGTTCTCAGAGAGAGACCAAATCGCCTTCTGTATTTGCTCTCTCCTGATTGAATGGTGCCCACCAACACTGACAGCAAATCTTTCCCACATGGTCCACTTAGACTCGCTCACGAATCTCCCCTGGAAACACCCTCACAGACACACTCAAAGTAATACTTTACCAATTTTCTATGTATTCCTTAACGCAGCCAAGTTGACATCTAACATTAAGTACTAAGTCCACTCCTTGTCAACTTTTCACCCATGTTCATCTCCTTAAACCATAATTTTCAGATAAAGACAATAACACTTCACGTGATACAACTAACATGTTTCAATGATCTTGTCTACAACTAAAAACTTACTAATCCCTTACCCAGAATTTGGTTTTCAGAATTTTAACATTCAAGATTTTAATTCTGGGGGGATGCAATTTTCAGGATTTTAGACATTAGATATTTTAGGCTTAAGGAATTCTGACTTTAGGGATTTTGATATTTTAGGATTTCAATTTCCTGATTATGCTGTTTAGGACTGTGTTTCAGGATTATGACCCAAACCCATTAACAATACCATCATCATTACTATGAAAAGAAGATAAGGTATATGAGAAAGAAAGAAAGCTTGGCAAATAAAAAGTAATTCAGTGGATGGCTTTTCAAAGCTGAAGGGATGTGCAAATGAGTAACAAAATAGCTGAAAATGTATTAAAATGAAGATAAACGAGGAACAAAATCAAGAAGACAAAACATGGGTAACATATAAAAGGACCTTAAAGCTAAAAAATGTTAACGGCTTTATCAAGAAATTGGGATGTTCTCAGAGTATTTAATTACAGACTTGAGCAAATCACTTTTCCTCTCTAGGTTTTCTTATTCGTAAAGTAAGAGAAATAAACTTCTCTTTATCTTAAGGAAAGTTCTGCTCTGATCTTAAATTCTAAATTAAATCTGACACAAATATTGATGGTTAGGCAGTTGAGTTTTTTTTTTTTTTTTTGAGATGGAGTCTCGCTCTGTCGCCCAGGCTGGAGTGCAGTGGCGCCAACTTGGCTCACTGCAACCTCTGCCTCCCGGGTTCGAGCAATTCTCCTGCCTCAGCCTCCCAAGTAGCTGGGACTACAGGCACCCACCACCTCGCCAGGTGAATTTTTTGAATTTTTAGTAGAGATGAGGTTTCACCGTGTTAGCCAAGATGGTCTTGATCTCCTGACCTCGTGATCCGCCTGCCTCGGCCTCCCAAAGTGCTGGGATTACAGGCGTGAGCCACCGCGCCCGGCTGGCAGTTGAGAATTTTAAGAAAATGAGGGAAACAGTTTAAACAGTTCACAGAAATAAAAAGACATTTAGGCTAATGAGCATGTGAAGTGAACTCAAACTGTTGACAGTGTTTTTGTTGTTGATACGTATAGTCGGATCAGGGATGAACTGTGATGTTGGAGATGGCAATGGAAAAGAAGCACCTTTTTAACATATGTTGAAAAAGGGGTGAAAAAAGAGACCAAAAGAAGAGTGGGAAGTAACTGTACATTTGTTTTTTCAAAACAATTTAAAGAAGCAAAGAAGCAAATTACTCAGCTAAGCCCTGTAACTGAAAGCCTCTCTCAGGGTTAGTTTTTTACCCTTCCACATGGGCTCATCAACACTTAACACAGTGCCTGATACAGAAATGTCACCTAGTAACTGATAATAATAAGTTAAAAATACATATTGTGTCACCCAAAATGCCTTCTCTTGCTTCCTACGTCCACTTAAGTCTGTTTCACCTCTCCATTCCTACTCTTCCTTCCCTGAGACAGACTTTCTCTTGCAAGAACTTTCAAAGAAGTTGTCTCTCAGATACATCTTTCCTTTGATCTGTCTTTCAAAATGAGGTTTAAATCACCTTTCTGAAACCCATATCTAATCTTGTCACTTTAGAAATGGTTGGAATTGAACAATGAGAACGCTTGGACACAGGGTGGGGAACATCACACACCGGGGCCTGTCGTGGGGTGGAGGGACGGGGGAGGGATAGCATTAGGAGATATACCTAATGTAAATGACAAGTTAATGGGTGCAGCACACCAACATGGCACATGTATACATATGTAACAAACCTGCACGTTGGGCGCATGTACCCTAGAACTTAAAGGATAATTAAAAAAAAAAAGAAAGAAATGGTTATTTACAAGACGAAGTCCAAATTTCTTATTATGGTGTCACAATCTATCTCAATACCCTTTCCAGCCTTACACTGAACATTTTCCTCCTCCCCCTACTCATTTCTTACACATCATAGTTGCTGCCTGCCTGGTCTTCTCTAGTGCCTAGCACTGACTGTAGCCAGAATAAGTGCTCAGTTTATTTTCCATGGGAGTAATTAACTTAAACTGTATATGTATATGTCTATATTGTAAAATCTTTCACATTTTTGCTGAGCATTTCAGAGGGGAAACCATGAATATGTCTTTCCATATTTTGTTATTGAAAAGAGCAAAAATTTTGCTTATAGAACACACACATCTATCATTGCTTCATCCAACAGGTTAAAATGGCTTTAAAATTGTTCATTTATATTGATGCTACCTTTGGAAATTTTATTGGAAAGTTTATTCTACAAGGCAAAAGACTGAATGATTTTATGATAATCAACATACGTCCCAAGCACGTTGCTCACTTGGATTTCTAATTAAAGAGTTTTAGCCTAAAACTGTAAATACTCTAGAAAATTAATTTATTATTATTTTTGATTTATAAACAACTGCAACTTCAAAGTGGCAAACTAAAAATCTGGAAAAAAAAAGTGAAAATATTTGACATGGAAATTTTGTCCAAACAATCCAAAACAATTCATAAAAAAAAAATTTTCCTGAGAAAGAAGCACTTAGAACCCAATGAAAATTTCAGGTGCTTATTTGTGATAGATGTTTTTCTGATATCTACCAACTCTAGTCATAGGGACTTATTCCTGAAAAAGCAAAACAAAACAACAACAACAGAAAAACAGAGAAGCGAGCTTAAAGCCTAAATCGTCGGTGTGTTCTGACCACTATTAACAGCCATTTCCTCATATTTGAAACTTCACTATATACGTTAAATGAATGTGCTCTTGATTAAACCTATCAAAAGCTGTTTTTCCTGGATATTCTTCAAACTTTAAATTAAGGTAACCACAGGGAAACTTAAACAATGAGCACAACTGGGAAAATTATTTTAGGAAGCTAAATCTAACCCCAACGTATCTTGATACAAGGGTAACGTTTTATCTTTTTGAAATGTTAACTCAATCAATTATTGCTTCCTACATGTTGAGGGTTTTACCGTCAACTGTATAATATGAGTAAATAAACACTTGATGATGGTTTGGCTAACTGTTAGATAACACATTGTTTCATAAAATCCATGCAAATTTAAATAAAATCAAATTCGTAAAGACAGCAATCAGACATTTGTTAGGATTTGAATTTGATCAGAAGGGACATTAAGGCTTTTAGACAGAAATTAAATTTATAGCCATGCTATGTTCTCTTTTAAAAATCTAAAATGTGGGTTCGAAACCCTTTCTTTAACAAGCATCCTTAGAGACTATAATCCAATTTGGAATGAGAATACAAAAAAAAAAAAAAAAATCCTAAGAAATGACTGATATTTTTAAGTCCATGAATACTTGAAAGTGTATATACTCCTACTGTTCATAAATCTTGATGCTGAAAACACGTTATTCTTTGTTTCTGCAGGATACATTTATCAGCTTCATAAGTCTGCTTTCCATTTCATAACTTAAACTAGACAAAACAATTTAGTTTTCAAAATAGTCTCCACATTTTCCATGTGTTCTCTACATTAGGTAGATGTATGTGAGTTGTTGCTCTTTGTCCTCAAAACATTTTTTCTATTCCATTTTATCTGTCCAGATTTCCAACAATGTAATATTTCGTGTTTTTGTCACTTGTCTATAATAAGAATTATCCTTCTGCAGACAGGGTTAAGTTACTAGCTTTAAAAGCAAACATAAATGTTTGTTTATCTGGACCTACAGAGGGTACTGCTAACAGGATCTCAAGGTTTGGTGGCAACCTAAAATGCTTTCCACAGTGGCCCATCATGTAGCTTACAGTAGTCATTATTCCAGTGAAACACACCACCTGTTAAGAGCTCGTATAATCCCCTTCAACACTGAAATTGAGCTGGCTATGTGTGACAAATAGAATGTGGTAAAAGTAACAGTGAGAAACATCCAAGGCTAGATTATAGTAAATCTAGCTTCCGCATTGATCTCTGGCCACATACTCCCTGAGAGAAGCCAGCCACCATGCAAGAATTGACACCTTGAAAGCTCTTTGTAGTAACAAAGCTCAAGTCAGTCATGTGGAGAGTCCACAGAGAGGAAGAGCAAGATGCCTAGCCAATTCTCATGTCTTCCCAACATCCCAACTAAAAAGTTAGCCGTGTGAGTGAAAAAGTCACCTTGGACATGCAGTCCAATCTGACCTTTGGATGCCTTCATCTCCAGTTATAAACTGTACTTCAACTGCATGAGAAACTCTAAACAAGTCACCCAGCTAAGCCCAGTAAACACACAGAAATATAGGAAATGACAACAGATAACTATTTCAAGTCATGAAGTTGCATTTTATGCAGTGATTAGATGACTGAAACATTAATTTTTGGCTTTGAATCTGAACCTGTAAAGGTAGTTTTTATTCACCTTTTTTTTTCACTGTAGGATTTTGAGCTTTACAAAGAGTGTTCAGTGTAAAATAAGACATGAAATATTAGAAACCTTAGGAGAAGGCCATGAATAATGAAGGAATGACTCAAGGGAATTAGAGAAGAGTGACATAAAAGTCTGATGGGGTCCAAAAGAAAGAGATTAAAAGAAAGGAAGTCCACAAAAAAAAAAAAAAAAAAAAAATTACTAACAGAT
>NW_012105032.1:1586609-1591539 GCF_000951045.1 Mandrillus leucophaeus
AAAAAAAAAAAAAAGATACCACATTTTCTTTATCCATTAGTTGGTTGACGCGCATTTAGGCATTTAGTTAATGCTATGAAGTTTCCTCTTAGTACTACTTTTGCTGTATCCGAGAAGTTTTGATAGGTTGTGTCAGTATTGTTATTAAGTTGAAAGAATTCCTTAATTGCCATCTTGATTTAATTGTTGGCCCAAAGATTAACCAGGAGCAGATTACTTAAATTCCATGTGTTTGCGCAGATTCTAGGGTTCCTTTTGCAGTTAACTTCCAATTTTTTACACTGTGGTCTAAGAGAATAGTTGATATAATTTTGAATTTCTTAAATTTATTGAGACTTGTTTTGTGGCCTATCCTTTTGGCTGTCTTGGAGACTGTTCCATATGCTAATGAAGAGAATGTCCCCATTTGCTGATGAAAAGAATGTATATTCTACAGTTGTTGTGTAGAATGTTCTATAAGTATCTGTTAAGTTCATTTTTTCTAGGGTATAGTTTAAGTTCATCATTTATTTGTTGACTTTCTGTCTTGATTACTTTTCTAGTGTTGACAGTGGAGTATTAAAGTCCCCCATAATTACTGAGTTGCCATCTATCTAATTTCTTAGGTCTAGTAGTAATTGTTTTAAAAATTGGGTGCTCCAGTGTTAGGTGCATACCTATTTAGGATTGTGAAATTTTCCTGTTGGATTAATCTTTCTATCATTATGTAATGTCCCTCTTTGTCCTTTTTAACCGTTGTTGCTTTAAAGTCTGTTTTGTCTGATATAAGCATAGCTACTTCTGCTCGCTTTTGTTTTCCGTTTGTATGGAATGTCTTTTTCCGCCTCTTTACCTTAAGTTTATGTGAGTCCTTATGTGTTAGGTGAGTATCTTGAAGACAGGAGATACTTGATTGGTGGCTTTTTATCCATTCTGCCATTCTGTAAATTTTAAGTAGATCGTTATGTTATTTACATTCAACATTAGGATTGAGATGTGAGGTACTCTTTTATGCATCATGCTAGTTGTTGCCTGAAGACTTTGGATTTTTCTTCATTGTGCAATTGTTTTGCAGGTCCTGTGAGATTAATGCTTTAAGGAGGTTCTATTTTGGTGAATTTTAAAGTTTTCTTTCAAGATTTAGAACCTCTTTTAGTGTTTCTAGTTTTGCTGGCTTGGTAGTGGTCAATTGTCTCAGCATTTGTTTGTCTGAAAAAGACTTTATCTCTCCTTCATTTTTGAAGCTTAGTTTTGCTGGATACAAAATTCTTGGCTGATAATCATTTTGTTTAAGGTGGCTAACTATAGAATTCCAGTCCCTTCTGACTTGTAGGTTTTCTGCTGATAAATTTACCATTAATCTGATAGATTTTCTCTTATAAGTTACCTGATGCTTTTGCATCACATTTCTTAAGATTCTTTCCTTTGTCTTGACTTTAAATAACCTGATGACTATGTGCCTGGTCTATAATCTTTTTGTGATGAATTTCCCAGGTGTTCTCTGAGCTTCTTTAATTTGGATGTCTAGATCTCTAGCAAGACTGGGGAAGTTTTTCTTGATTATTTCCTCAAAAACATTTCAAAACTTTTAGATTTCTCTTCTTCCTCAGGAACACCAATTATTCTTACATTTGGTCATTTAACATTATGTCAAATATCTTGAAGATTTTGTTCATTTTTTAAGTTATTTTTTAAGTTATTTTTTCTACTTGTTTGATTATATTGTTTAAAGTTTCCAGCGTATTTTGCATATCTCTAGGTTTGTGTTTCATTTCCGGAAGTTGTGATTATCTTTTCTTTATAATATCTATTTCTCTGGAGACATTTTCATCCATATCCTGTATTGTTTTTTTCAATTTCTTTAAGTTGGATTTTCACTTTTCGCTGGTACCTCCTTGAGTAGCTTAATAATCAACCTTCTGAATTTTTTACCTGGCAGTTCAGAGATTTCTTCTTGATTTGGATCAAGAAGATTTGCTAGAGAGTTAGTGTGATCTTTTGGGGATCCTATAGAACCTTGTTTTTTCTGTTACCACGATTATATTTCTGGTTCCTTCTCATTTGGATAGACTATTTTAGTGGAAAGATCTGGAACTCAAGTGCCACTATTCAGATTATGTTGTCCCACATGGCAATTCCTTGATATAGTGCTCTCCTCCTTCCCCTGGAAATGGGGCTTCCTGAGAGCCAGACTACAGTGATTGTTATTTCACTTCTGGTTATATCCACCCAGAGAGGGTATCAGACTCTGGGCTGGTGCTGGGCAATGTCTGCAAAGATTCCTGTGATGTGATCTGTCTTCAGGTCACCCAGACACTGATACCAACACCTGTTCCAGTGAAGCTGCCGGGGGGTAAAGTGGACTCTGTGGGAGTCCTTGCTTGTAGTTTTATTTAGTGCACTAGTTTTCCTGAATGCCAGTTATGCTAGCAGTAAAGTTGTCATGTGGACCGAATCAGGACTATTATTAGCCAGGGTGTTGCAGGTGGTAGAATTATCTGTTGTTTTCTCATTCTTTGGAGCAGGGTTGTTGTGTTATGAGTTGCTGTAATGGCTTGAATTGATTGGCCTCCAGCTGGGAGACGGTGCTTTCAAGAGAGCACCAGCTGAGGTGGTAGAAGGGGACAATATCTTGCCCTATACTGACCAGGATAAGTATTTAGGCTTCTCAGGTGATGGGCAGGGCCATAGAGCTCCCAAGAGTTTATGTCTTTTGTCATTTGCTACCAGGGCAGATAGGATAACACCATCAGTTGGGGGCAGGGTTAGGTGGAACTGAGCTCAGACTCTCCTTGCACAGGGCTTGCCACAGCCACTGTGGGTGAGGGCTGGTTCTCAGGCTAATGGGGTTATGGTCTCAGGGGGATTATGGCTGCCTCAGCTGGGTCATACAGGTTGCCAGGGAAGTGGGGGAAAGCTGGCAATGACAGGCCTCACTCAGCTCCCACACAGCCAGGAAGGCCAGTCTTACTCCTGCTGCTGTGCCCTGCCAACAGCACAAAGTTTATATCCAGGCAATCTGTGAGCAGGACTGAGATCTTGCCCCAGGATACATGCTTCCCTGGTGAGAAAGCAAACAGGGCTGTCAGTTCTCACCCCTCTCCACCTACGTTCACTGTTGGCTGTGGCTTCTGCAAGCATATTTGCGCTTCCCATTTGCTGCCAGATTCTGCTCAGAAAAAAATCATACTCAGTCAAAATTAATACAAATTTCAGCAAGGAGTTTCCTTTACCCTGTGGCCCCTCTGCAATTCCACTGGCTGCCTTCCCTGAGGACTGATATGAGATAAAGCCAGGAATAGCTTCCCTGAGCTAGAGCTTGGGACTGGGAGTGCCTACAGGGCTCTTCCCACTGCCTGCCACTTCTACTTTTGTATTTTGCTCATCTCCTTAAATCCATTTCAGCTCTAGGTAAGGTTAATTCCTTCTCCCATGATATGGATTTTTAGGTACTCCAGTGAGGATGTTTGTTTGCAGTCAGATTTTTCTACCTCTCACACTTTGGGGACTCACAGTTTTTTGACTGTCTCACAGAGTTTGCAGCAGCAAGCTGCTTATTTCAAAATGTCTGTGAATTCTTTTTGGTTTTCCAGGTATGTTCCTGCAATGGTTTTTGGAGCACAAGTTCACAACATGAGCCTCCATACACTCTTCCGTCTGTTCAAGCGGGAGCTGTACGTTAGTCCTGTCTCTTATCTGCCATTTTTTCTCAGCCCAGCCTCTACTTCCATGTTTAAAAAACATTTAGAAAAAAAAATAGATTATAAAAAGAGAATGTTTACTGAAAAAGCAAGATGTTTTCAAAAACAAGTTTTATCATGTAGGAAACTGGCTGTATGTAAATAATTTTAAACTATATAATTGAAAAATGTGCAAAAAAAGAAAAAAAAACCCTCCAATCCCCATAATCTGACTTCTGATTCTGAATAAGATGTTTGTAGTTGCAGGCCAATATTACCACCACAACAAGTAGAAACAACTTGATAAATTACAAAACATATTCTAAAAGGAATCAGAGATGTAAAAACAAGGATAAGTGAACTAAAATATATTTTTGTAAAAGGTGTGGGAGGCACTTTCTGGGATAAGTTGATTATCTCCAGTTATTACTTCCCTGGGATTATACCTATTCTGTGTGTTCCAAATGTATCCGACTTTCCCAGGCTGCAAAATACCCTAGGCAGAGTGCTCCTGCTAACGGGAAAATCAGCAAAGCTTTCTGTGGTTCTTTGCAGCTGGCTAATATGGCAAATTGAGCAATTAAAGAAACTGGAACACAAAGCCAAGATTCAATATGAGGCATTTCCTTAATTCTTGTGCAGTGCAGGTGGCTGGAAAACTAAGCAGAAAGTTTCTAAAAGGCAGAGAAAAGTCTTTCTGATTTTTCTGGGCTTAGGAAATAAATACATTTTCCAAGTATATGGCCGTGTGCCAGTATTGAATCAATCAGAGGTAAGAAGTTAGCGAACTAAGCTAGAACATTTAAAGGGCAGAACTAGATTTCCTAAAGGACCCAGGAGACTAAAACAAATCAAGGTCCCAATCAGGGACCTTTCTAGAAAGACCATGTCTATGACCAGGAAAGACCAGAAGGTACACTTAGTCTCAGAAATTGAAAACAAGTAGCACAATTTTTTAATGTATTTAACCTTTGTGGGTACATAGTAGGTATATATACTTATGGGCTACGTGAGATATTTTGATATAGGCATGCAAAGTGTAATAATCACATCAGGGTAAATAGGGAATCCATGACCATAAGCACTTATTCTTTGTATTACAAATAATCCCATTACATTCTTTTAGTAATTTTTAAGGGTACAATTAAAATAATTTTTTTACTATAGTCCACCTGCTATGCTAGGAAATGCTAGATCTTATTCATTCTTTCAGACTATTTTTTGTATCCATTAACCATCTCCACTTCCTCTCAATCCCACCCCCACCCCCA